>NW_027127049.1:17500-25000 GCF_037325665.1 Littorina saxatilis | reverse complement strand
TGGATAGCAGGGTCTCTTGGTGACGCCTTCCTGATGGATAGCTGGGTCTCTTGGTGACGCCTTCCTCGTGGGTAGCTGGGTCTCTTGGTGACGCCTTCCTCATGGGTAGCTGGGTCTCTTGGTGACGCCTTCCTCATGGGTAGCTGGGTCTCTTGGTGACGCCTTCCTCATGGGTAGCTGGGTCTCTTGGTGACGCCTTCCTGATGGATAGCTGGGTCTCTTGGTGACGCCTTCCTGGTGGATAGCTGGGTCTCTTCGCGACGCCTTCCTGATGGATAGCTGGGTCTCTTGGTGACGCCTTCCTGATGGATAGCTGGGTCTCTTGGTGACGCCTTCCTGATGGATAGCTGGGTCTCTTGGTGACGCCTTCCTGATGGATAGCTGGGTCTCTTGGTGACGCCTTCCTGGTGGATAGCTGGGTCTCTTGGTGACGCCTTCCTGATGGATAGGTGGGTCTCTTGGTGACGCCTTCCTGATGGGTAGCTGGGTCTCTTGGTGACGCCTTCCTGATGGGTAGCTGGGTCTCTTGGTGACGCCTTCCTGATGGATAGCTGGGTCTCTTGGTGACGCCTTCCTGGTGGATAGCTGGGTCTCTTGGTGACGCCTTCCTGATGGATAGCTGGGTCTCTTGGTGACGCCTTCCTGATGGATAGCTGGGTCTCTTGGTGACGCCTTCCTGATGGATAGCTGGGTCTCTTGGTGACGCCTTCCTGATGGATAGATGGGTCTCTTGGTGACGCCTTCCTGGTGGATAGCTGGGTCTCTTCGTGACGCCTTCCTGATGGATAGCTGGGTCTCTTCGTGACGCCTTCCTGATGGATAGCTGGGTCTCTTGGTGACGCCTTCCTGATGGATAGCTGGGTCTCTTGGTGACGCCTTCCTGATGGATAGCTGGGTCTCTTGGTGACGCCTTCCTGATGGATAGCTGGGTCTCTTGGTGACGCCTTCCTGATGGATAGCTGGGTCTCTTGGTGACGCCTTCCTGATGGATAGCTGGGTCTCTTGGTGACGCCTTCCTGATGGATAGCTGGGTCTCTTGGTGACGCCTTCCTGATGGATAGCTGGGTCTCTTGGTGACGCCTTCCTGGTGGATAGCTGGGTCTCTTGGTGACGCCTTCCTGATGGATAGCTGGGTCTCTTCGTGACGCCTTCCTGATGGATAGCTGGGTCTCTTGGTGACGCCTTCCTCATGGATAGCTGGGTCTCTTGGTGACGCCTTCCTGATGGGTAGCTGGGTCTCTTGGTGACGCCTTCCTGATGGATAGCTGGGTCTCTTGGTGACGCCTTCCTCATGGATAGCTGGGTCTCTTGGTGACGCCTTCCTCGTGGGTAGCTGGGTCTCTTGGTGACGCCTTCCTCATGGGTAGCTGGGTCTCTTGGTGACGCCTTCCTCATGGGTAGCTGGGTCTCTTGGTGACGCCTTCCTCATGGGTAGCTGGGTCTCTTGGTGACGCCTTCCTGATGGATAGCTGGGTCTCTTGGTGACGCCTTCCTGGTGGATAGCTGGGTCTCTTCGCGACGCCTTCCTGATGGATAGCTGGGTCTCTTGGTGACGCCTTCCTGATGGATAGCTGGGTCTCTTGGTGACGCCTTCCTGATGGATAGCTGGGTCTCTTGGTGACGCCTTCCTGATGGATAGCTGGGTCTCTAGGTGACGCCTTCCTGGTGGATAGCTGGGTCTCTTGGTGACGCCTTCCTGATGGATAGGTGGGTCTCTTGGTGACGCCTTCCTGATGGGTAGCTGGGTCTCTTGGTGACGCCTTCCTCATGGGTAGCTGGGTCTCTTGGTGACGCCTTCCTGATGGATAGCTGGGTCTCTTGGTGACGCCTTCCTGGTGGATAGCTGGGTCTCTTGGTGACGCCTTCCTGATGGATAGCTGGGTCTCTTGGTGACGCCTTCCTGATGGATAGCTGGGTCTCTTGGTGACGCCTTCCTGATGGATAGCTGGGTCTCTTGGTGACGCCTTCCTGATGGATAGCTGGGTCTCTTGGTGACGCCTTCCTGATGGATAGCTGGGTCTCTTGGTGACGCCTTCCTGATGGATAGCTGGGTCTCTTGGTGACGCCTTCCTGATGGATAGCTGGGTCTCTTGGTGACGCCTTCCTGGTGGATAGCTGGGTCTCTTCGTGACGCCTTCCTGATGGATAGCTGGGTCTCTTCGTGACGCCTTCCTGATGGATAGCTGGGTCTCTTGGTGACGCCTTCCTGATGGATAGCTGGGTCTCTTGGTGACGCCTTCCTCGTGGATAGCTGGGTCTCTTGGTGACGCCTTCCTGATGGATAGCTGGGTCTCTTGGTGACGCCTTCCTGATGGATAGCTGGGTCTCTTGGTGACGCCTTCCTGATGGATAGCTGGGTCTCTTGGTGACGCCTTCCTGATGGATAGCTGGGTCTCTTGGTGACGCCTTCCTGATGGATAGCTGGGTCTCTTGGTGACGCCTTCCTGGTGGATAGCTGGGTCTCTTGGTGACGCCTTCCTGATGGATAGCTGGGTCTCTTGGTGACGCCTTCCTGATGGGTAGCTGGGTCTCTTGGTGACGCCTTCCTGATGGATAGCTGGGTCTCTTGGTGACGCCTTCCTGATGGATAGCTGGGTCTCTTGGTGACGCCTTCCTGATGGATAGCTGGGTCTCTTGGTGACGCCTTCCTGGTGGATAGCTGGGTCTCTTGGTGACGCCTTCCTGATGGATAGCTGGGTCTCTTGGTGACGCCTTCCTGATGGGTAGCTGGGTCTCTTGGTGACGCCTTCCTGATGGATAGCTGGGTCTCTTGGTGACGCCTTCCTGATGGGTAGCTGGGTCTCTTGGTGACGCCTTCCTGATGGGTAGCTGGGTCTCCCTGGTAGCACTGACTACATTATTGAACCTTTACTTGCACATTTAGGTGGCGACCTTTTCATACGTTGGCTGTCCCCACCCTTTGGGAAATTCGAAAGCCGTGCAGGCGACAGTTATCACCACACTGCATTGTGGGAAAGACGGAAGTGAAAGTGTTGGCCGCATACATGGGATGGTGGACACGAGAAAGTGCCGATCTGGGTTGGACCCTAGCTATACTTCGTAGAGGTTAAATTCACAAATAAAAAAAACCAGTTTTTATTAATCCGACCCCGCTGCTTTTCCCAAACCGTCTGTAACTGTCTCGTACATATGGGCACTACAGTAGCGGGGGGTGCATCAACAGGAAATGATTGTTCGCTGACTTGTATCGGACAGCTAGCAGTCTCACGCTGACTTGTATCGGACAGCTACCAGTCTCACATGGCCACATAAGAGGAGCAATAGAGCTGCACGGCTGTTCACAGGTCTTCATTTCTGCTACTCTAGCTGCAGGCTATTTTTAGCACCCATCCTTTCCCCACAGCAGAGACAACACAGCAGCCAGTAGCTCTCTCAGTGCTATGCGCTGAGAAGGCCAATCTCCCAGTATAGCGCGGACACAGTTGGCTTTAACAGGCAAGCGAGCTTTACAGTGTGCCAGATGCAGCTGTTGGTAGCCTAATCATTCTCTCAGCTGGGCTATTTTTAACTCACACTAAAACACAAGCTAGGAACTGAATTTAAAAGCTTTCATTCTAACCAGAAAACAATGTGCCAATTGATGTTCTCAGTTACTCGGACATTTGACTATGACACTCTTTGTCTCGTGTTCAAACAAGGCGAACAGTGGAGAGAAAATAATTTAAAAGCTGTCACTCTAACCAGCAGACAATGCGACAGTGTCAAATGCTTTTCTCAGTTTCTCATCAATGCTCATATAATACTCTTATCCCCAAAGGGACATTCGACCGACACCAACTTTGAAAAGTTCTTTGGCTTCCTTGTAAATGGACGTTCTCTGCGACCTGCAGAGAGTTTGAACCAACACAAAATAAACACGCTTGAACTGAGCGCTTGGACAACTTGACAGACCATAAATCACTGTGAAGTCTTGTCTGGGGGGAAGGGCACTGGTTGAAATGGGGAAAGTGCTTTGAGCTAAACCTGCCAGCATCTCGCTATGTGTCACTTGTCTGTCTGTCTGTCTGCCTGTCTGTCTGTCTGTTTGTCTGTCTGTCTGTCTGTCTCTGTCTGTCTCTGTCTGTCTCTGTCTCTCTCTCTCTCTCTCTCTCTCTCTCTCTCTCTCTCTCTCTCTCTCTCTCTCTCTCTCTCTCTGTCTCTCATTCTCTTTCGTTTTCTCCTTTATTTACACACGTTAACATCAGTGATGCACTGGGACTTTGAAAGGCTGTGAAGTGATCGAACTAATCATTGAATGCTGGTTTCCGCAGTCCCAAACAAGTCGGGTCCTCCACGTTGTACAGAAGAAGCCGTTTTTAGTGTACACATTTTCTGCGTTGCAATGGTTGTCCGCAAATTGTTAGAGAGCCTCACAGATAGAAGAACAAAAAGAATTAAAACCATTGTCGTCAATAAAACGATTTCAGTTTGTTGAGCTGATTCTGAATTTGAACTCCAAGCGGTCCAGTTCAAAGCACACTAAAAGAGCCCACCGCCACGCAGCATTGCAACTCTGATGAGACTGCCGCGCGTTCCATACCGTGACACTGGCACATTCCTTATTCTTGGAACTGTTTGTGTGTGTGGCGATATACATAGCTGTTAGTCTGGACGTCAGAAGGTAGCTATTGAAAAAAGAAATGTACTGTTGGAAATGCCAATTGTTGCCTCCCCTCAGTTGGGGGTCCCCTGTAGGGGACATGACGAAGGGGTTTTGTATAAAGCTTTTGCTTTTCTTATTGGTTGATTGTCTGAACAAAGCAACAACAGCAAAATAACAACAAAAGAGAACGCATAAAGAAAGGAAAAAGAGAGAGAGGGCAGGGAGACAGACAAAGAGACAGAGAGAATAACAGAGACAAAGAGACACAGAGAGAATGGCACTCGGGGGGCATATCGACTTTTGTTTCATATTTATTGACCAAGGCCGAAGGCCGCGGTCAATAAATATGAAATTATGCTCCCCCTCGGACCGACAAAAAAGCTAGTCCGTCAACAACCCATCAAACATCTTATGATGTCTAATGTCGTATGTTGTCTCTCCCCCAGGCATAGAGAAGCTGCGGCGTGAGGTGGAGAACCTGACGAGCATGAGCCAGGACGAGCAGGCCTTGGACCACCCCGTGACGGGCGAGATGATCGCGCTGCTCCTTGTACTCTCCCTCTTCACCATCGTCGGCTCCGTGGGCAACGGCCTCGTGCTGTTCGTCTTCAGCCGCGTGCGGGACAAGACGACTGCCCAGCTGTTCATGCTGGCCCTGGCCCTGATCGACCTGTTCACCTGCATGGTCATCATCCCCTTCACCATGTTCGTGGAATACACGCGCTACGACATCAAGTACGACTTCCTGTGCAAGCTGTACCAGTTCCTCATTACGTGCAAGGTGCCGCTGTCGGCCTTCATCATGGTGGCCATAGGCTTTGACCGCTACTTCTGTATCTGCCACCCGCTCAGGAAGATCATCACGCCTTGGAGAACTAAGGTGGGTGGCTGTCTGGCTGGCTGTCTGGCTGGCTGGCTGGCTGGCTGGCTGGATATATGTTTGTATCTGTGTGTCTGGCTGGCTGGATATATGTTTGTTTCTGTCTGTCTGGCTTGCTGGCTGGCAATAATGTTTGTCTGGCTAGCTGGCTGGCTGGATATATGTTTGTATCTGTTTGGCTGGCTGGCTGGTTGGCGGGCTGGCTAGCTGGTTGGCTGGCTATATGTTTGTATCTGTTTGTCTGGTTGTCAGTATATCTGTATGTATGTATGTCTCTCTGTCATTGGGTTGGTCTGTCCCTGAATCTCTCCGTGTTTCTGTCTGTCGGTCCGTCTAGTGGCTGACTGGCTTCATTTCTGGTTTGCAGTTGGTCTGCTTGTCTCTCTGTCTGTCTGTCTGTATGTATGTATGTATGTCTGTCTGTGTCTGTCTGTATGTCTGTCTGTCAGCCTGTCTGTCTGTCTGTCTGCCTGTTTGTCTGTCTGTCTGTCTGTCTCTCTCTGTATGTCAGCGTCTCTCCGTCTGTCTGTCTGTGTGGGACTGTTCTCTCTGTCTGCCACTTGAGGAAAGTGCACCACGTCTTTGAGGACTACAGTTGGTGTCTGTCTGTCTGTGTGGGACTGTTCTCTCTGTCTGCCACTTGAGGAAAGTGCACCACGTCTTTGAGGACTACAGTTGGTGTCTGTCTGTCTGCCTCCCGCTTACAATAGTGACAGCCATTTCGTCGCTCGGCCAGACAAACTGACACTCGGCCAGACAAACTGACACTCGGCCAGACAAACTGACACTCGGCCAGACAAACTGACACTCGGCCAGACAAACTGACACTCGGCCAGACAAACTGACACTCGGCCAGACAAACTGACACTCGGCCAGACAAACTGACACTCGGCCAGACAAACTGACACTCGGCCAGACAAACTGACACTCGGCCAGACAAACTGACACTCGGCCAGACAAACTGACACTCGGCCAGACAAACTGACACTCGGCCAGACAAACTGACACTCGGCCAGACAAACTGACACTCGGCCAGACAAACTGACACTCGGCCAGACAAACTGACACTCGGCCAGACAAACTGACACTCGGCCAGACAAACTGACACTCGGCCAGACAAACTGACACTCGGCCAGACAAACTGACACTCGGCCAGACAAACTGACACTCGGCCAGACAAACTGACACTCGGCCAGACAAACTGACACTCGGCCAGACAAACTGACACTCGGCCAGACAAACTGACACTCGGCCAGACAAACTGACACTCGGCCAGACAAACTGACACTCGGCCAGACAAACTGACACTCGGCCAGACAAACTGACACTCGGCCAGACAAACTGACACTCGGCCAGACAAACTGACACTCGGCCAGACAAACTGACACTCGGCCAGACAAACTGACACTCGGCCAGACAAACTGACACTCGGCCAGACAAACTGACACAATGACAAAACCAAACAACGCAGTAAGAAAACAGGACACTCAGACGCCAGCACAAGTACTGCCTGCTTCATTAGGCGGCCGATCCCAACGTCTACCATCCTTCCAGCTCGTCAGGCTGGACGCACGCTTTGTGTGACCCTACTTAGAGTCGCTAGTCGGACACTACCCTAGTCAACACCGGAAGTTAATGAAAGAGGGAGAACTTCAATGGCAAATGAAGAAAGGGAGAGAGAAAGGTACGGATCGATCCAGTATGTGCTTTGACCAATGCCAATCAGTCGTTTGTTCTTAGCGTGTGGCTGCTTTTTATATTTAGTCAAGTTTTGACTAAATATTTTAACATCGAGGGGGAATCGAAACGAGGGTCGTGGTGTATGTGCGTGTGTGTGTGTGCGTGTGTGTGTGTGTGTCTGTGTGTGTGTGTGTGTGTGTGTGTGTGTGTGTGTGTGTCTGTCTGTGTGTCTGTCTGTGCGTGTGTACGTGTGTGTGTGTGTGTAGAGCGATTCAGACTAAACTACTGGACCGATCTTTATGACATTTTACATGAGAGTTCCTGGGAGTGATATCCC
>NW_027127049.1:10000-12500 GCF_037325665.1 Littorina saxatilis | reverse complement strand
ACTTGTAGGGGTAGTTATTTTTCGATAATGACCCAGCAACCAAACAAATAACGACCCAGCAACAGCCTGAATCCTCGATAGTGCAATGGGTTGAGAAGTTGTTCTGTTTCGGTACTACTTTTTGCGACTGAAAAGTTCCGAACGCTCTAACGTACGAAGTATACATCTCTGGAGCAAACAATACAAATATACCGCATTTAAATTAACAACTACAGGCCTGAACACATGAATCTTCTGTAAAATCCATGAGTTCGGTTGTTTTCTGAATCTAGATTTGCCGTGCTCACAAGCAATTTCCCGCAAGGCAAGTAACTCATACTTTGTCTAGCGACAAGAGTAGTTCCCCTTCTTTTCACTCAGTTTCTTCGACAACAGACTGCAATCCGACGGTCAGTTTTCAACAATATTCCATTTAATAAACAGATCACACGCAACCAAATGCACACATCTCATCAATTTAAACAACATAAAGCGGTTTCATACACTTATTTCCCCAGAAAACTGAACTTCATACAGTTTTTAACGTTGGAACACGGGTGCAAAAGTTCGTCTGCTAGTCCCATTTGACGAAAGAACATTATCTTAAGCGATACCAAAACATATACAGAACACACAATATCTGCCTTTGCCGCCACAGCAGAATAACAGCATATCTGTGTACTTGATTTTAGTCCAAAATAGGAAAACTGACAAGAAGTGTTAACAGAATGGAATGATTTGCACGGAACTATACAACCGCGCATTAATCGATCGCCTGCGCAGGTTGACTGGTTGAGTGAATAGGATTCGATCAAACTTTCGCAAAAAACATCCTCTTTTCTTTGAATAACTGAAGAAAGGAGGAATAAAGAGGTTACACACCTCGTCTCAGTGATTATAAAAAATAATGGTCTCAGTTCGCGGTCATGAAAAAGCTCGCTAAAGCTCGCATTTTTCATGATCCGCAAACTTCGACCATTATTTTTAATAATCACTGAGACTCGGCGTGTAACCTCTACATACTGTCTGTTCTGTCCGGCTGACAGTGCTGCAAAAAGTAACTGCATGAAAAAATATGTTTGTTTGTGAACATCCTTTTTAAATGACCATAAAAACACCGCAGAAAATGGTATAGATTAAAATTAAATCAAATGTTCTTTGGCAATATTCGCTGCATCGCTGTAGTTATGCAAACATGATTCAAGTCAGTCTCTTTTCACGAGCTAACCGTCGTTATTTTTGTGTGTTTTAATCAAATACAAATACATACTGTATACATGGTCAGTTAAGCCTGAGAAAATATGTCAGGAATAAATCGTTTAACGAAATAGTTCTCGGTTAAATCGGTAACTAAGGCATTTAGTCAATTTGGTGTCGTCCCAGCACATCGAAACTGAAATGGGTTGTCAATTACACGGAGCTAAGAAGTTATCATGTAAGGAAAACTGTAAAATACAGCAACTTAAACCAGATTATTGTGACCAAGCTGACTTTAAAGAATCTTGATCGATCGATGATTTTCTTATTTCTTTTCAGTTGCTTCTTTCTTGTTCAGAAAGCTCTCTCTCTCTCTCTCTCTCTCTCTCTCTCTCTCTCTCTCTCTCTCTCTCTCTCTCTCTCTCTCTCTCTCTCACTCCCTCTCTCTCTCTCTTTTTTCTCTCTCTCTCTCTCTGAGTCAGTCACACACACACACACACACACACACACACACACACACACACACACACACACACACACACACACAAATTGAAATGAATTAACTAGGTACAGACCGACTGGATGACACTTTGAACAGCATCGTCACAAGTATTCCAGTTTGAGAAGTGTTCGATTTTTCCGCTTGGACGAAGAAGAGAATCTGTTGATGTTGTCCTTCAAAACAAAATGAAGCCTGATGTTAGTGAACAACTGCACAATCAGATTGTTGAGCTTGCACTGCGCAGAAGGACAGGTCAGTGACCCATTCATGTTTTTCTCCAAGCGAAGAATGATTCTTGTTCTGACACGGTCCATGTGCAACAACTGCTCGGACTTTTTGAAACTCACTTCCATCAGCTCAACCAGCTCCACGAGTTGTTGGCTTGGAACGGTCAGGCCTTCCCCCTTCATGTCAGGCAGCTGCTTCTTGGTCAGAAAAATCTCTTTCCTGTCACCCCTGAGAGGTCCGACCAAAAGCCCACGACAGCCTGAACAGACCTTTCCTGTCAACTTTCTGGCGATGTAGCCCAAGATGTATGTCAGGATATTCTCCTCCTGAATGGACAGGTCATCAGCTGGAAAGGCGAAAGCCATCCTGAGTATATATCTGCGTGTTCGCCTGACTGGTACTGGAGGGGCAAAGGTACATCTTCAAGGGGTGTGGAGTGGCCATCCTCCTGCTGGAGAGTCTCGAGACTGAGGAGGAAGTGGTCGTCTTCTTCTTCACAGTTGCTCAAAGCATTCTGAACTACGATTGAGTCCACCATTACTTCTAACCGTATTTTGCTTTCTTGACTGGATGATTGAACTGAATATCTTCAAA
>NW_027127049.1:0-5000 GCF_037325665.1 Littorina saxatilis | reverse complement strand
TCTAGCTTAGCTTTTTCAGGATCATCTCTGTGAAATTCTTTGCCAATAGAAATCAAACGATCCGCATCCTTAAAGGCCTTTAAAAGGCAGTTGCACACACATTTGATCACACTATAAACTGCCCCTGTCCAGTTTCCATTAGGTATTTGGATAATGTATGCAATGCTCTGAAGTGGTTTTTTTATTTTTTTTAATATTGCATATGTAGTTAATCTGAATGCGTAATCCCTCGTCCCCCTCCCCCTTCTTCTTGAATCTTAAGCTGCCTGTATTTGGCCCTGTTCGGCAATACATTGCTGTACTTTGTTAAGAAATTTAAAAAAAACATTTCCGTTGTTTGTGTCTGGTCTTGTTTTTTATGACTTTGCGAGTCCAATATTTTTTATGTTTATACTCGACCATTATTGTGATGTTTTACTAGTTTAATACTTTGATGAGATTCTGTTCATTTTAGGTATGAAATGATAGCATGTGCATGTGTGTAGGTATGCAAGCGCGCGCGAGCATGTGTGTGTGGGGGGGATGTGTGTGTGTATATGTGTGCATGTGTGTGTGTGTGTGTGTGTGTGTGTGTGTGTGTGTGTGTGTGTGTGTGTGTGTGCAAGCGAGTGTGAGTTTGTATGTGTGTGTGTGTATACGTGCGCGTGTGTGTGTGTGTGTGTGTGTGTGTGTGTGTGTGTGTGTATGTGCGCAGTCTTTGCTCTCGTTCACAATTATTCTCTGTATATGTTCCAAGGACAGGTTGGAAGATTAGGCTAAGCCTAAAACCTTTATCCTTATGTAATAAAGTTCTGAGTTCTGAGTTCTCTCACTTACTCTCTCTCTCCTGTCTCTCGCTCTCTCTCTCTCTCTCTCTCTCTCTCTCTTCTCTCTCTCTCTCTCTCTCTCTCTCTCTCTCTCTCTCTCTCTCTCTCTCTCTCTCTCTCTCTCTCTCTCTCTCTCTCTCTCTCTCTCTCTCTCTCTCCTTAAATGCACATTGTGTTGCATTCCATACAATGTATTTCTGTATTTTATATGATTGAATTTATATTTTTTTATGTGCGTCTGTCTTTATGTGTTGTATAAAGGACAGGTTGGAAGAATAGGCTTTGCCTAAAACCTTTATCTTTTTGTAATAAAGTTCTGAGTCTGAGTCTCTCTCTCTCTCTCTCTCTCTCTCTCTCTCTCTCTCTCTCTCTCTCTCTCTCTCTCTCTCTCTCCCTCCCTCTCTCTCTCTCTCTCTCTCTCTCTCTCTCTCTCTCTCTCTCAAACATATAAACAGCCAAACAGACAGACCTAGCTTGGAACAGACTTTTGCTTTGTACAAAAAAAGGGGAAGAAGGAGGAGGACGATTGTCAGGTGCCTTGAATATAGACCTCAGTCTCATGATCGACATGGGCCTAGATATTTAGAAGCTCCAGGCAGCAGGTATTGAAACAGGGAGAAAAAACCATTGGCTTTTTGGTTTTAATAACTTCGAGAGAAATATCGACCTTGCAGTTGTATTCTGGATTTTAGGGGAAGCCGATATTAAAACTTTGATGCGAACAAAATAGACTGGCGGGGAGGTATTGACAGAGAACAGGAAGTAGACAGCTTTCTTTCTGGTCTGGATTCTGCTAGTATGGGCCAGATAGTTTATGTAAAGTTTTGCTGTAAAATGTATTTGGTTCGAAAGAGAAACAGCCGCAAGGCGCGATCTTAGCTTCTGTCAAAGTGCTGTACGCAACTGTGTCTCTCAATACATAAGGCATAAATAGGACATCTGCTTTGAACACCTCTGTTACAGCTATCCTCCTTCCCAGGTGCTCCCCTCCCCCCACCCCTCAATCCTCTGTCGCGCTCCTACCCTCCCTCCCAACCCCGCCCCACCCCCCCACCCCCCCCCACACCCCCCCCTCCCCCAACCAAAGCACATAGGCTACAACTCAAAGCATAGCTCGATGTAAACAAAGCTCATACTGGCCACCTACCGGGACCAAAGTTCACCAGTCCGATATATCTAGTTAGCTATTTATGTATGTATTCTTTTTGTCTAATTAGAGATTCAAATAGTTATTATGTTATTAGTTTTCCAGGTTTGTATTCATTTACTTATTCATTCAGTTATGTATTCATTTATTCAGGCATTTAACAAAAGTCACAAAGTATAATATATAAATAAAAAGCAGATACGCAGGCAAAGGCTCTCCACTCCAAGATATTCATTTAAAACAACCATATTCCTCATAAACATAGGCAACAACTTCCAACAAAATATTTACTTTTATCCCTATTTTGAAATACCGCAACAACAGCTTTCCAGAACTATTACACGATCGTATGTGTTCTTTGTCTGCATATCTGTCCAGTGTTTTGTCCCCCACATAGCATATTACTCTGCCTGTCTGTCCAGTGTTTTGTCCCCCACATAGCATATTACTCTGCCTGTCTGTCCAGTGTTGTATCCCCCACATAGCATATTACTCTGCCTGTCTGTCCAGTGTTTTGTCCCACACATAGCATATTACTCTGCCTGTCTGTCCAGTGTTGTATCCCCCACATAGCATGTTACTCTGCCTGTCTGTCCAGTGTTTTGTCCCCCACATAGCATATTACTCTGCCTGTCTGTCCAGTGTTTTGTCCCACACATAGCATATTACTCTGCCTGTCTGTCCAGTGTTTTGTCCCCCACATAGAATATTACTCTGCATGTCTGTCCAGTGTTTTGTCCCCCACATAGCATATTACTCTGCTTGTCTGTCCAGTGTTTTGTCCCCCACATAGCATATTACTCTGCATGTCTGTCCAGTGTTTTGTCCCCCACATAGCATATTACTCTGCCTGTCTGTCCAGTGTTTTGTCCCCCACATAGCATATTACTCTGCCTGTCTGTCCAGTGTTTTGTCCCCCACATAGCATATTACTCTGCCTGTCTGTCCAGTGTTTTGTCCCCCACATAGCATATTACTCTGCCTGTCTGCCCAGTGTTTTGTCCCCCACATAGCATATTACTCTGCCTGTCTGTCCAGTGTTTTGTCCCCCACATAGCATATTACTCTGCCTGTCTGTCCAGTGTTTTGTCCCCCACATAGCATATGACTCTGCCTGTCTGTCCAGTGTTTTGTCCCCTACATAGCATATTACTCTGCCTGTCTGTCCGGTGTTTTGTCCCCCACATAGCATATGACTCTGCCTGTCTGTCCAGTGTTGTGTCCCCCACATAGCATATCACTCTGCCTGTCTGTCCAGTGTTTTGTCCCCCACATAGCATATTACTCTGCATGTCTGTCCAGTGTTTTGTCCCCCACATAGCATATTAACTCTACCTGTCTGTCCAGTGTTTTGTCCCCCACATAGCATATTACTCTGCATGTCTGCCCAGTGTTTTGTCCCCCACATAGCATATTACTCTGCCTGTCTGTCCAGTGTTTTGTCCCCCACATAGCATATCCTCTGCATGTCTGTTCAGTGTTTTGTCCCCCACATAGCATATTACTCTGCCTGTCTGTCCAGTGTTTTATCCCCCACATAGCATATTACTCTGCCTGTCTGTGCAGTGTTTTGTCCCCCACATAGCATATTACTCTGCATGTCTGTCCAGTGTTTTGTCCCCCACATAGCATATTACTCTGCCTGTCTGTCCAGTGTTTTGTCCCCCACATAGCATATTACTCTGCCTGTCTGTCCAGTGTTTTGTCCCCCACATAGCATATTACTCTGCCTGTCTGTCCAGTGTTTTGTCCCCCACATAGCATATTACTCTGCCTGTCTGTCCAGTGTTTTGTCCCCCACACAGCATATTACTCGGCCTGTCTGTCCAGTGTTTTGTCCCCCACATAGCATATTACTCTGCCTGTCTGTCCAGTGTTTTATCCCCCACATAGCATATTACTCTGCATGTCTGTCCAGTGTTTTGTCCCCCACATAGCATATTACTCTGCATGTCTGTCCAGTGTTTTGTCCCCTACATAGCATATCACTCTGCCTGTCTGTCCAGTGTTTTGTCCCCCACATAGCATATCACTCTGCCTGTCTGTTCAGTGTTTTGTACCCCACATAGCATATTACTCTGCCTGTCTGTCCAGTGTTTTGTCCCCCACATAGCATATTACTCTGCCTGTCTGTCCAGTGTTTTGTCCCCCACATAGCATATTACTCTGCCTGTCTGTCCAGTGTTTTGTCCCCCACATAGCATATCACTCTGCCTGTCTGTTCAGTGTTTTGTACCCCACATAGCATATTACTCTGCCTGTCTGTTCAGTGTTGTGTCCCCCCACATAGCATATCACTCTGCCTGTCTGTCCAGTGTTTTGTCCCCCACATAGCATATTACTCTGTCTGTCTGTTCAGTGTTTTGTCCCCCACATAGCATATTACTCTGCCTGTCCAGTGTTTTGTCCCCCACATAGCATATTACTCTGCCTGTCTGTCCAGTGTTTTGTCCCCCACATAGCATATTACTCTGCCTGTCTGTCCAGTGTTTTGTCCCCCACATAGCATATTACTCTGCCTGTCTGTCCAGTGTTTTGTCCCCCACATAGCATATTACTCTGCCTGTCTGTCCAGTGTTTTGTCCCCCACATAGCATATTACTCTGCCTGTCTGTCCAGTGTTTTGTCCCCCACATAGCATATTACTCTGCCTGTCTGTCCAGTGTTTTGTCCCCCACATAGCATATTACTCTGCATGTCTGTCCAGTGTTTTGTCCCCCACATATCATATTACTCTGCCTGTCTTTCCAGTGTTTTGTCCCCTACATAGCATATTACTCTGCCTGTCTGTCCAGTGTTTTGTCCCCCACATAGCATATTACTCTGCATGTCTGTCCAGTGTTTTGTCCCCCACATAGCATATTACTCTGCCTGTCTGTCCAGTGTTCTGTCCCCCACATAGCATATTACTCTGCCTGTTCCAAGATAGGCCAAGTGGTCCTACGAGGACGTAAGAACTAACTTGCAGAACTTCCCATGACGTCATTCATATGATTTCGTGAGACAGCTAACTCCAAATGAATAGAGGATGTTTGCGGTTCAGAGCA
>NW_027127048.1:0-1000 GCF_037325665.1 Littorina saxatilis | reverse complement strand
CTCTCTCTCTCTCTCTGATTTTGTCTTAATTTTCGTGTGTATGTCTTTACCCATGTGTCTGTAAAATATGCCTGTTACCCTTAACCTTCTCAATCTTTTCACTTACTTTTAACGACCAGTATATCGATCACAAATTATCTGGAAAAAAAAAGGTGCGCTAGCAGAAGATAATGACTGCAAGAACAAAACAGAGAAAACGCTTTCGACTTTGGATTCAAAACAACGGATATCATGTTAGTTTTTATCGACCTCACCACCTTGTTTTAATCTGAGTGGGCTATTTCGAGCGAGCTCGTAACCTTAGAAGAAGTCGGAATTACCTTTACGGTACTAGAACAATATTTTCCCAACACTGGATGCTGAAAACCACAATTTGATGCCAACGATTTACGACAACCGTGTGTCCATTTAACTCCGGTGCCCGGATGGGGGAACGTGAGCTCACATCTGACGCCATGGTGAGTCCCGGCAATACAGGCAGCGAGAGTTAAAGGCATCGTCCTCCCCATGTAGATGATTTATTATAATAACAGACCTGGCCCGGCTTTTACTTTGGATAAGACAATCCCTCCACTTGGACACATACCAAAACTCAACACCATGACTGTTTGCTGCTGTCAATTTAAATTTCTTTATACAATGTGCGTTTCTTAAAAAGCCCCTAGTAGAGGGGTGAACTTTGAGGCCGTCTGGTCAAGAGAGAACGATTACTTACTGTTTCAGACGATTTCTTCACCCGGATTCAAAACCAGCCCATGTCGCATGGGCTTAATTCTGTACCGTTGCAACAAAGTTTGTTACTTGCAAAACAAACGAATTTGTTTCAGATTGTGGTTGTTTCACCATGGCAATATCTTCCTTCCCATGTGAGAAATCATGTGTACCACCACAGAAGTGTCCACATTGGATAAGAGCTCGAGTATCGGTCTATTGGACACATACTCACTTTCAACAGTCAGGCTGCTCCGTGTGCTGGGAGTTTGTGCTCAAAGAAGTTTCG
>NW_027127047.1:77831-124498 GCF_037325665.1 Littorina saxatilis | reverse complement strand
TACAGTGAGTTGTGTTCGTGAGCGGGAGTGACACCCTGACGCGACCTCTCGCTACTTTTACCTGTTTGACTGTTTTATGAAAGTTTGTATCGACTGATTTTAGTACCAGAAGCTTTCTGATGGAACCGTCTACACAGTGGTATCTTTTTCTACGAAATCTGTCCATGGATCCCCGAGCTTTCTTCATCTTTGTCGTTTGGCTGTCAGCCATCACAGTGCAGTGTTCCGTAGGCCTGTTCAGCGACCTGCTTGGCCAGTTAGCCAGCAGTTGTAATGACAGTGCGCTTTACGTCAACAGTGGCGTAGGCCTACGTGTGCCAGGTGTGCCATCCAGTTGTTCTGTGCGTCGGTGCTACACAAGAGAACAGCTGCTGAAATTGGACTTAAATACAGGCAGTCCTCCTGTGACCCCCTCTCCCTCTCTTGGATTACCTCTGACCTCCGCTGATCATCCTCTGGCCTCCACTCTTGGATTACCTTGCTCTACGGTGCCCTTCGCACATGGATTACCTGGTCCTCTGTCGCTGCCATCGTCGATGTCTTCTGCTTCCAGCTGTGCCGCTAGCGATGGGTCATCGCTGTGTTGTCGCCTTAATGACAACGGTATCCACTGCCGCCAGCTGCCGTGCCTACGCAACCGCCCAAAGAAGGCACACAGGGGGCATCGCCGCAGACCGCGACTGAGGAGTGGGGCAGTGCTTCCAGACGTACCAGATCGTAAGCCACGAACACAGGCCACACCCCCCACCTCCTCCTCCACACCTCTCCACATCGCACTCTTCAACGCTCAATCAGTCTCATCAACACAACAAGCATGCAAACGCACAGACATTGTAGACTACATCACAGATAACGACATAGACATTTTAGTTCTTACCGAGACTTGGTTGAAGGAAAACGGCGATGAAAGTGTCTGTGCCGATTTAACACCACCGAACTACTCTCTGCGATCATATCCCCGCACCACCGGCCGCGGTGGAGGAATAGCCGTCATCATCAAGAACACTCTAGCTAAACATGTCTCTTTTAACACTGTGCTGCCGTTTAAACACACCTCGTTTGAGTGTGTACAGGTGACATTGGCGCTTCATCAAAAACCCGTTCAGTTATTCTGCATCTACAGACCACCCCCCAACGCAAAGAACAAACTCACTGACACTATGTTTTTCTCAGATTTTCATAATCTGCTTGATCACTGCAACACGTTGTCTGGAACCCCTGTTTTGATTGGTGATATCAATGTTCATTTTGATGACTGTAACCACCCGTCCACTGTCAAGATGTTAGACTTGTTAGATGTTTTTCAGTACACACAGTCTGTCAGTCAACCAACACACAAGAAGAACCACATCCTTGACTGGGTTATGCATAGGCCTGATGACCATATTGTTCAGTCTGTAACTGTTTCTCATGTTTTATCTTCAGATCATTTTTGTGTTTTGTTCGATCTGATGACTAGGCCCCCCACCCCACCCCCTGTTTTCACTTCTGTCCGTTGTCTGCGTACCATGGATAGAGATAGTTTCAGGGAAGAGCTGCAGACTGCGCTGTCCCCTTCTCTTACAGCTGATCAGCTTGAAGTTGTACTCCGTGCCGCTCTAGATGTCCATGCTCCCAGTTTGCGTCGCCGTGTCCGTCCGTCCAAGTCAGCACCGTGGTACCCTGCTATTAGTGAGGAACTGCGTGATGCAAAGTGTGAGCGTAGGCGTGCTGAGCGCAAGTGCCTTCAGACGGGTCTCACTGTACATAAGCAGATTTTTAACTACACCAAGAACGTTGTAACCAAGATCGTACACTCCGCTAAGACACTTTTTCTGCAGACTCAGATTGCCACTTGTTCTTCTAGCAAGAAACTGTTTGATATTTGCAACCGCTTGACTGGCCGCACTAAGGTGTCCCCACTCCCCACTGTATTTCCTGTTAGTGAGCTGCCTGATGTTTTTAGTGATTTTTTCATCCAGAAAGTAGCTGATATTAGATCAGAACTTGACACGCTAGCTGTTAATTCTGCTGCACCCACTCATGTTGATGCTTCCCCTGCCTGTACGTTTTTAGCATTCCAGAAAGTCAGTGAGAAGGACCTTAGAGAGATTATTTTGAAATCCAAACCTACAACTTGTCCACTTGATGCATTGCCCACACCATTACTTGTTGAAAACCTTGATCTTCTGTTGCCTGTTCTCACCCAGATTGTTAATGATAGCCTGTTGTCTGGTGTTTTTCCATCATTGTTCAAAACTGCACTTGTGAAACCGCTCCTTAAGAAATCCAATCTCGATGTAAATGTCTTAAAGAACTACCGCCCTGTTTCTAACCTTTCATTTTTGTCAAAGATCATTGAGAAAGTAGTTTTAAAGCAGCTGTTAGTGTATTTGAACACTCATGATCTGATCTCGCATTCTCAGTCAGCATACCGTCCTTCTCACTGTACTGAGACTGCCCTGCTCAAGGTGACCAACGACATTCTGTCTGCTCTGGATGGTGGTGATGTGTCTGTGCTCACCCTACTGGACCTCTCGGCAGCGTTTGACACAATAGATCATGTCACACTGCTGAGCAGGCTCCAGACCTTGTATGGCATCTCTGGTCCAGCGCTGGCATGGTTTGAGTCCTACCTTACGGATAGAACTCAGGCTGTGCTTGTCGATGGCCAGAGATCAGCCCCAGCCCCCCTTGTTTTCGGTGTCCCTCAAGGCTCTGTACTTGGCCCCGTCCTCTTCATTATGTACACCAAACCCTTGTCTGCCCTCATTCAAAATCATTCCGTTTCAAACCAGTCTTTTGCTGATGATACCCAGTTGTATAAGCCTAGTTCCCCCGCTGAGACACATGCCGCCATCCAGACCATTCAGACCTGTATCTTAGATGTTAAGTCATGGATGGTAGAAAATAAGTTAAAACTAAATGATGATAAGACAGAGGCACTTCTGTGCATGAAAAAGTCCACTAAGTTCCCAAATTCTCAACCTTCGTCTGTCCAAGTAGGCAATACCGACATCTCTTTCTCTTCTTCAGCTAGAAACCTCGGCTTCACCATCTCCTCAGACATGACACTCAACAAGCACATCTCCAACATCTGTAGGTCCGCATACTTTGAACTCCGCAAGATCGCAACCATCCGCCATACTCTGTCCGTTCAAACTACAAACACTCTAGTCTGCTCTCTTGTTCTTTCTAAACTTGACTACTGTAACTCTCTTCTCTCTGGCTGTCCACTCTACCTCCTGCACAAACTACAGAAAGTTCAAAATTCTGCAGCACGCCTGATCCTCAAAGCACGAAAAAAAGATCATGTCACACCACTTCGCCGCACACTCCACTGGTTACCCATCCAAGCCCGCATTGAATACAAACTGTCCACTCTCTGCTTTCACTTCTTCTCTGCCTCGTCTCCTGCTTATTTCTCTGAACTTCTCACTGTATACACTCCTGCTAGACAACTCCGCTCCTCTTCTGATAGCCGCACCCTAGTCATCCCACACACAAAATCAAAAGCATATGGACAACGCACTTTTGCATTTTGCGCATCTACTCAATGGAACTCTCTCCCCTCTCACATTCGCCACTCTCAGTCAGTACAGTCATTCAAGCGAGCACTCAAAACTCACCTCTTCCAGAAACACAACTCCTAAAGTCGCAACATTTTGCCATCCTGTTCTGTAACGGTTCCATCTCTATTCAGCTTGTTATTTTGTCTTTGTTTTAAATTATTATAAATATAATTTTTCACTGCAGTAGTCCTTTAACTTTAACCCTTAGCTGTAAGCTAGATATGCACAAGTCATGTCGGTGCCACATAATGCTGACACACATGTTCCTGTGCATAGTTTATGGATAACGTGTAGTTGGAAAGTTAAGAGTAGAAATAATTAGTATTTAGTGTAGGAGGAGGGTTGGGGGTGGGTAGGGAGGGGGTGGGTATGGTTTACTTTGAGCAGGTCGGTTTCAGTTTTTTTTTAATAAACAATTCTAGAGAATTGTGTATCTTATATTTGAGTCTTTCGTGTTTTAGACATTGATGCATTTAATAGTTTTAACGAGTTGCCTTTTGTTTTATCATTCTGGTGTTTATCTAGATGTGCTGTGTATCTTATAAGAAGTTCTTAAAAGTTTGA
The DNA here is from genome assembly GCF_037325665.1 of Littorina saxatilis. NCBI lineage: Eukaryota > Metazoa > Mollusca > Gastropoda > Littorinimorpha > Littorinidae > Littorina > Littorina saxatilis. The sequence goes on along the minus strand of NW_027127047.1, from coordinate 120,383 downwards.
AGTTATTTTAGCACATAGGTTTTTTTTTTATGGTCTTAACAGTGAAACATGTATTACGTTATCATTAAGATTCATGCTTTGTTAGCACTAAGCAGTTGTTTTAATCAGTCTGGTTTTTTCTTGTTTTCATCTTATGAACATTCTAAATGTTAGACTAACTTATTGTCTTGTACAGAATAACAACTGTGTGAATGGTGCTATACTGAATGAAAGAGTGTGACATGAAGTTCTTGTACATCATTGTAAAGAGTGTGCATGACGTTTTAGTTTAGATGTCAAGCGCTTAGAGCAAGCCTTTTTAACGAAAGTTTTTGATTTAGCGCTATATAAATGTTCTTATTATTATTATTATTATTATTATACACAAACACACACACACACGAACTCAAACAAACACACTGGCACACCACACACACACTGACACCACACACACACACACCGACACCACACACACACACACACACTCACACTCACGCACTCACGCACGAACACACACATACAAACTTGCGCGCGCGCGCACTGATTTCTAAACAACAACAACAACAGTAAGCAGTGAACGATGCATATGCTAATCATGAGGCAAGAAATGAATGTGGCAAGTTTGATTCAACTTTGACCCGCTCTAAATCCCACGTTGTACACAGTCTGTCTCCCTGAGGATAAAAGGGCTCACAGTTTCCAAAACTTGTGATCAAAATCAAAGTCTTTCAGTAACCTGGAAAGCTACTTAGAGTGCTGTCTCAATTATCCCCCTATCGCCGTAGGTCGAAGTTGAGGACTATCAAGTGTATAGGGAGGGGTAGGGGGAGGGAGGAAGGGAATTGTTACGACACGACTTTGTCGTGTAAAAGGAAATGATGGGTGGAACGCGGATATCCGTGGGATGTTCAGACATGGAAATTGCTCAAAATAACGATTATCTATTAAACTCATAGCTCAAGGATTTCCATTAAGTACTTTTACCCCGCGTTGTACTTGAAGTGTGAAAACGATCGTTCAATAGTCCAATTACATATTTCTGCCCCTTTTCCCGTTTAACCCCCAAATAACAACAACTACAACAAAGACAGCAAGAGCGACGACGACGACAACAAAATGTTGGAACCAAATTGAAATCATTGCAAACAAGACACCAGTAAATGTCGGACACCTACATGGTGGTTTTCAAGTTCCTCATTTTGTTACATGTCCCCATACAACACTTTACCTATTGATTTTGTTATTTGGTTAGTTAATTTGAAATTCATGTTAAAGTTCCTAATTTGTTATCTAAATTTCACCATAACGCATTTATTAACTCATTCATTTATGAACTTATTTATGTATCATTTCCCTATTCGTCTGTAACGGGGTGGTGGGTTGGTAGTATGGGGTGTGGTAGGAAAGGGTAGAGGTGGTTGGAGAGTAGGGATAGGTAGGGAATCGATTCTTCACTCAACAATAGGAATCAGTGTTCACAGTGTTTTATTCCTGCTACTAACATAGTCGACAAAAGCACGATGGCAAGCTAATAAAAGACAAAAGAGACAAAAACAAATCATTAGTCATGGTGTCAAAATACATCAAAAGTCAAAGTAAAAATACAACACAAGAACATCAATAATTCAGAATAATAAGTGGCAAAACTAAAGTGGCATTGGCTATGACGTGGCAGTGGCAAGGCATGAAGACACTATAAAGTCAAACATTCATTCCATGTAGTCAAACAAGAAATCAGTTCAATTAATGGCAATGACTGACAGAGGAGCGAGACATGTACTTGACCATCACATTCTCAACAGCCTACCTCTGGCTCAGGAACACTTCAGCGCCCAAACATTCGTCACACTCAACGACATGTTACAAGACAGCTGAAGGACAAGAAAATCTTAAAGAGCGCAGTCACACCAAGACTAAGTTTATTTCCAAGGAATCAACCAAGGGAACTTGGGAATGCGAGAGGAGTTTCACTCAAACAGCATAGCAAAGAAATAAGATCAGACATAACGAAACAGACAAGGAATGACAGAGACTAACATAGAACACCAATTGCGTAGTAATGCCAATACAACATCATTATGAAATTATGACTAATAGTTAACATAGTAAAACATCATCAAAGAAAAGTAAAATTTGTCAAGAAGATAATGGTTATGCCCTTTGCCACGTCAGTAGACAACAATAATTCATGTAATTTGCCACCAGAATAACTAAATTAAAATATCAAAGTGAATAATATTGATTACATTGGTTACATTTAGCACATCTAGGTTAGAAGATTGAACATAATTGCCACTATCAAATAAAATAATATTCAAGGCAATTTAAGACATTGACAGTCTGAATTGTGCCGTAAAATACAAAGGGTGAGGGGAATGCCAAAGTGAGATGGTAATCTTATGTTACTGAAACTAGAAACTGGGGTGATGGCGCTAACATTCCAACTGACAACAGTGAATGGGTCACTAGTTTGCCTTTAGAAAACAGCATAATTCTTAGATTATCCCTGACAACTTAATCCAACTGGTAGAGTATTCATGGAGAACAACATCTACAAATTAGCAACCAATAGTCCATGAATCCAAATCCTATCATGTCTATTATTGTACAAGAACATCCATCGAATGACAAAACCAACTAATCCAGCATTAGACGACCAAGCACAGGTACCTGTATCTACAATACATTACTCCACCAAGGCGTACATTCTGACGTACAATAATCTATTCACTGGTAGTGATGGACACTAAAACCACAGCAAAAGATTGCCAGAACTATCTTTCCCAAATAGTCATAGTACAGGACTATCTCAACTACATGGAAACATAACCTTCTCATAAACCTCTGGTCCCAACCCTGGAACATCCCATTATGACCACAACAACACTTCATGGGCCAACTGCAAGTCTCATTAATTAACCAAGTCATAGGCTTCTGAGGGGGATGGTAGGCACAATCCAGACAATCAAAATGGCATAAAATCATAATAAAAGCATAGTAAAACATGACAAAGTATGTTACACGACATGGGAAAATGCACAAACCTCCTACGCTGCCGCTATCTGTGCATTACTGCACCCTCACATTCGGTCAGCTCGGACAATCATGGGTATGGAATCTGTGAAATCCCAAATATTCTCAATATAATTTCCCATTATACTAGAATACAATGTGCAACATTATAAAATAGAAGAGCAATATTACAATAACCCAATAGCTCTTCAATAAAAATCCTTACAAAACACAATCTGCAAGATATTTTCTAAGTCAGACTTGAACTGAAAACTGAGAGAAAATTATAGGAAATCCTTGATTATTTACAAAAAAGTAATGTAGGAAACTAGAATAAGTTGTTGCAGGGTCTTTTCTGATAAAATAATAAAGTTATAAAGTCCTAACAAACTTTGTCCAAAATGTGTGATTGCTGTTTCACTACTGTTTACAACGGAAGTTGGCTGGGGAAATCCTGGGGGAAATACTTCCGGTGCGCTAAAATAGCCTACCGCGTCAGGGAAACCTTATTAGCATATGACCTTGACGTCACAACCCACGCTACGTTTCCGCGCCAAAGCTGGCTGGGGAGGTAGGAAAATGGAGAGAGAGGGGAAACACAGCAATCACGAAAACTAGTGAACCTGACTAGAGGCAAATAAATCCTAGAATGCATTTCTGGTTAGAGATTCTCTCAGTTCTCAGCAACTTTCCATAAAGCAATGAAACATAATTTGACAAGAACAATCAAACCAATGCTGTAAACATGATTCTGACTGAAGCACAAGAAATAGAGTTTTACAAGCCACTCAGACAAAGTTCTGACAATGTTCCAGAATTAATAACACAGCAATTTCTGTCACCAATTAGAAACAGGGGGGATACTCTTGAACAATTAATCAGCTACAGCGCGGTACATTCCGAGGTACCTGTCAAGACTCTGGCGCACGCGCGCTGTGCGTTTACTGCCCGACCCTAGCAGACACAGGGGAAGGGAAAGGGGAAAAGGGAAAATAGGGCCACGCCGTGGGCGCTGTTCTCACTTATTCATTAAAAACAGAATTGTATTCGTAATAGGGAAAACTCATCTAATGCAACTGATTTGGACCTTAGTGTAACTTCCATACAATTCATACAACTCGCTATCATATAATTCGACACACGTTTTTTTTATCTAACAATCACAAGCAATAAAATAGCTATCCGTAACCTATCAGACCACTTTTCATAATAAAACAATTCTAAACAATATCTTTACACAATCAAACTAGTCCTGATTACGTTTAATAAAGAGACTCACTAATTCTTTCAACACAAAATTCAATATTTCGCAATTATAAAACTAAGAATGCATCCAGAATACATACTTTTAAACTAACAACAAAACATCTATACAATCTCAAATAAAAAGTAAACGTACCTTCTTGTGCAGGACACAAGTTACAAATTCACCTCTGGGAACAGAGTTAGAAAAAACGTCTTATGGTTTCGGAGTCAGGAAAACAAAGAAAGATATTCGCGCCACAAACGAGGATAATCAGGAGCAAATTACCTATCCAGTTAATACGCCTAAAACATAGTCCCTTCATTCCACAAAGAATTCCCAATTTCTCTTCAAAAACAAACTATAAAAATATATGTATCAAAACGTTACATAACTTATGCAGCCTATTATTCTCTTCAACCCTTATGAACAATGTGAATTTAAACAATACAATAATCATTATCAATACGCCATGCATATTCATGAGAATTTGGCCTTTTTGCTGATTCTACAAATAATGATGCCAAAGAAACCAACGACCTCTGCACGGGAAGCACCCCGGCATCTGCGACATCTCACGTGCCAGAACTAACTAGCGTTGACAGCGATAAGCACCGTGCGTGAGAAAAAGGATGCGAAACCCAGTACAAGAATTAGAGACAAAGAGAGAGGGAGAGAGAGAGAGAGAGAGAGAGAGAGAGAGAGAGAGAGAGAGAGAGAGAGAGAGAGAGAGAGAGAGAGAGAGAGAGACAGACAGACAGACAGACAGACAGACAGACAGACAGACAGACACATAATCTCATCCTGTTACAATCTCCCCCGCTACAATTCATGGTCCCCATGAATAAAACAAAGCTGGGTTACATTTCAACCAAAGCGAACAAATACAAAACGGTCATTTACGAGCAAAAAATAATTACTGTGAACAGTCCCAGAAATGGTCCCTTGGAGAACTAACCTTCTCCCAACAACAGTGACCATTTAGAATACAAATAAAAACATAACTAAAGAATAACAATGCACTAAAATTGTAGAAGTACAAAATAGATGGACAAACAAATAAAACATTTTTAGTAGCATATTCATACGCAGGAGGCTGATTCAGCTAAGTAGGTCAGTCAAACACAGGGCGCTAGCATAAGGCGGGTACAGCCGAGTAGGCCTACTGTCTTGCCTGAAGCTGTTAATCAGCCCTACTGCATAGTCTGGAGCACACATTGGGCGGGGAGGAAAAGATGGGTGAATGAAGAGCAAAAGGGGGGGGAAGCTGAAGAGAAGGAGAGTGGGGGGGGGGGGGGGGGTACTGGTGACGCAATCGTGACAAAAGTGCACCTTGTCACACGTCTATTTGTTTATTTTTTTATTTCAGTTATTTCGGCATGTAGGTATTTCGGTTGTAAGCAATTCATATTGCTTGCAAGCCTGTCCGCCCTGTATCCAAGATATCCCCCATGCACTGGCATGGTCCTAAGAGGACACACTTATTACTCAACAGTAAATTCCAGTAAGCCTTTAGTCGGACTCTGTCATTTGTATGTTTGTGAATGTCACAGAAAAAACCCACAACTCCCAAGATCACGGAAGCATGATTAACCATTCAGTCAATTCAAGGGAATGCACGCTGAAAACGTCCGCTTTCATTTCACCTAAGAGGGGGAGGAAGGTGTTTTGTTAATTTTCTATTGCTGGTACTCGCACGTGTCCAAAGTGTGTGGGAAAAAGAACAAGTCGCGTAAGGCGAAATTACTACATTTAGTCAAGCTGTGGAACTCACAGAATGAAACTGAACGCACTGCATTTTTTCCCAATGACCGTAGTCCGCCGCTCGTACAAAGGGCGGTGAAATTAACGACCCTGTTTAGCGCGGAAGTGGTTGCGCTCTGTTGCATAGCACGCTTTTCTGTACCTCTCTTCGTTTTAACTTTCTGAGCGTTTTTTTAATCCAAACATATCATATCTACATGTATATGTTTTTGGAATCAGGAATCGACAGGGAATGCGATGAAATTGTTTTTAGATTGATTTCGGAAAATTAATTTTAATCATAATTTTTATATTTTTAATGTTTAGAGCTTGTTTGTAATCCAAATATAACATATGTATATGTTTTTGGAATCAGAAAATGACGAAAAAAAATGAAAATGTTTTTGGATCGTTTGATAAAAAAATAATGTTAATTACAAGTTTCCGATTTTTAATGACCAAAGTCATTAATTATTTTTTAAGCCATCAAGCTGAAATGCAATACCAAAGTCCGGCCTTCGTCGAAAATTGCTTTGCCAAAATTTCAATCAATTTGATTGAAAAATAGTGGTTTCGCTGTGCTGCATAGCACGCTTTTCTGTACCTCTCTTCGTTTGGTTTAAACTGTTTTATTCAACGTTTGTGCATTATTTACAAATAAAAAACGCATATAGAGTAAACAACACAAGCATAATGCTTATAGTGGTGTTTAAAGTTTTCTAGAAAAATACATATAAATGGCGGCTATTGTACAGTTTAAATGAAGAGCAAGCAAACATGAAAAGAAAATTGAATGAAAAATGTACATCAAAACAAAAATCCGTTTTAGAATACATATATTATATTTTTCGTTTTAACTTTGTGAGCGTGTTTTTAATCCAAACATATCATATCTATATGTTTTTTTGAATCAGGAACCGACAAGGAATAAGACGAAATTGTTTTTAAATCGATTTCGGAAATTTGATTTTGATAATAATTTTTATATTTTTAATTTTCAGAGCTTGTTTTTAATCCAAATATAACATATTTATATGTTTTTTGAATCAGATAATGACGCAGAATAAGATGGAATTGTTTTTGGAACGTTTGATAAAAAAATAATTTTAATTACAAGTTTCCGATTTTTAACGACCAAACTCACTCATTAGTTTTTAAGCCACCAAGCTGAAATGCAATACCGAAGTCCGGCCTTTGTCGAAGATTGCGTGGCCAAAATTTCAATCAATTTGATTGAAAAATGAGGGTGTGACAGTGCCGCCTCAACTTTTACAAAAAGCCGGATATAACGTCACCAAAGGTATTAATTGAAAAAAGGAAAAAAAATCCGGGGATATCATTCCCAGGAACTCTCATGTAAAATTTCATAAAGATCGGTCCAGTAGTTTAGTCTGAATCGCTCTACACACACACACGCACAGACACACACAGACATACAGACACACACACACACACATCACGACCCTCGTCTCGATTCCCCCTCTATGGACATTCTGTGAGTTCGACAGCTTGACTAAATGTTGTATTTTCGCCTTACGCGACTTGTTTTTTGCTGTTTGTTTCTCTCTTTTTCTTTATTTTGTCTTATATGTCTGTAATGAACACTTTAAAATGAAGAGGAAAAACACTACCCACGATCCTCTCAACGAAACAGAACATTAAAAAAACCTGCGCACGCGCACACACACACAAACACAACTTTTCGAGAAAACATTGGCTGCATTTTTTTTTACTGGTGAGCGTACCCTAAGAAGAAATCCAACATGTGTTGTCCATATGATTTGCCCGTTCGGTTTTCTTTTGTTCTCATACGCGAGATGTCTCAAGAGGACCCATTTTGGCAAAGTTTAGAGGAGGGGGGGAGGGGGGGGAGCATGTCCGTAATTTTATTATCCAAGTGAACAAACGATCGACAAAAGCCCGACAAAAGACTGCCAAGTGCCGTAAATGAGTCAGGTAAGATCAAGGTGCGATTTTTGACTTGTACTTCATACCAGTTTTCCTCGCCTCTTCTCTCCTTAACAAAGGTCTAGCAACAAAGTTTGGGGGGTGTAATCTCATAAGGAGTGACATAATATCACATGCGAATATGAGGGAACGAGACAGAAGAATGAATAAAACAGCCGCTATTACGCTATCTGTGTTGTGGCTGGAAGAAAAAAGAACAAGTCGCGTTAAGGCGAAAATACAATATTTAGTCAAGTAGCTGTGGAACTCACAGAATGAAACTGAACGCAATGCCATTTTTCAGCAAGACCGTATACTCGTAGCATCGTCAGTCCACCGCTCATGGCAAAGGCAGTGAAATTGACAAGAAGAGCGGGGTAGTAGTTGCGCTAAGAAGGATAGCACGCGTTTCTGTACCTCTCTTTGTTTTAAGTTTCTGAGCGTGTTTTTAATCCAAACATATCATATCTATATGTTTTTGGAATCAGAAACCGACAAGGAATAAGATGAAAGTGTTTTTAAATTGATTTCGACAATTTAATTTTGATAATAATTTTTATATATTTAATTTTCAGAGCTTGTTTTTACTCCGAATATAACATATTTATATGTTTTTGGAATCAGCAAATGATGGAGAATAAGATAAACGTAAATTTGGATCGTTTTATAAATTTTTATTTTTTTATACAATTTTCTGATTTTTAATGACAAAAGTCATTAATTAATTTTTAAGCCACCAAGCTGAAATGCAATGCCGAAGTCCGGGCTTCGTCGAAGATTACTTGACCAAAATTTCAACCAATTTGGTTGAAAAATGAGGGCGTGACAGTGCCGCCTCAACTTTCACGAAAAGCCGGATATGACGTCATCAAAGACATTTATCAAAAAAATGAAAAACACGTTCGGGGATTTCATACCCAGGAACTCTCATGTCAAATTTCATAAAGATCGGTCCAGTAGTTTAGTCTGAATCGCTCTACACACACACACACACACACACACACACACACACACACACACACACACGCACATACACCACGACCCTCGTTTCGATTCCCCCTCGATGTTAAAATATTTAGTCAAAACTTGACTAAATATAAAAAGAAAGAATACCGTCCAACTAACACGAAGAAGAATGGGAAAAAATCTTAAATAAAGGGAGAGGTACAAAGGTTGCGATTCATCTCGGCTAGATATTATTCACGATTTTTGTAAACATACATGTAGTAAGCCTATACTCGCATCAGACACATATATCAGCATCCTACATTTTGTCCGTGTCTGCCTTCTGGCCGGGTTTGCGATTTCTACATATTATATTCATGTGTTCTTCTCTCTGACAGTGCGGGCTCAACTTTTACAAACGGGAAAATATGACATCAAATAACGCTATCAAATATCGGAGAACAGCCACACAAGCGAATGCTCTCAAGAATATGTAAACCAATGTTCATCAAAATCCGTCAGGTAGCACACACACCCACACACACACACACACACACACACACACACACACACACACACACACACACACACACACACAGTCCGAGTGTGTCATTACTTGAATGGGGTGTGCACGTTAAAGATCCCACGATTGACAAAAGGGTCTTTCCTGGCAAAATTGTATTGGCATAGATAAAAATGTCCACCAAAATACCCGTGTGACTTGGAATAATAGGCCGTGAAAAGTAGGATATGCGCCGAAATGGCTGCGATCTGCTGGCCGATGTGAATGCGTGATGTATTTTGTAAAAAAATTCCATCTCACACGGCATAGATAAAAATCCCTGCGCCTTGAATATGTGCGCGATATAAATTGCACAAAATAAAAATACAAAAATAAATAAATAAATCCCTGCGCTTAGAACTGTACCCACGGAATACATGCGATATAAGCCTCATATATTGATTGATTGATTGAATCAGTGAATGTGAAAAGACTATGGGTAGTCGTCTAAGACAGGTTAAAATCAGTCTAACGAATGACTACACAAACCTGCATGTGTCAGGTTTTAATTTTTGTTTGTTTGTTCTTTCTTTATTTTGTTTTGTTATTTCGTACGTTCGTTGATAAAATGCCGTCCCAACCTGCCGCCCACACACACACACACCACACACACACACATTATAATCCCCCCTCCCGAATCCCCTCCCCCATTCTCCACCCGATAGCTCCTCTTTGTCTCACTCTCTCCTCCTTACAAATAACAATTTGATACGTTCATCTTTAATCCACCCCCCTCCCCGAATCACCTCCCCATTCTCCACCCGATAGCTCCTCTTTGTCTCGCTCTCTCCCCCGGTGTGACGTTTTCATCTTTCGCCGTGTTGATATTTCGCTTCTCGGCCTCGTTGAACTAGTATAAACTCTACACTGAACAAAAAACCACCCTACGATAGTACTGATGAGCGACCTTGTGTACCTTAAATTCATGGGGCCAAATTTGTCCAACCAATTTGTTTTATTTAACTTAGAAATTTGATTCATCCTAAAATGTTTCCTTCTTACTCAAGGGACGTAACCACTCAGTACACGTTTTCGAAGAATTAGATTTTGGGGTTGAAATCTATTAAATTTTACCACCAATTTTCTTCACATGCAAGAAACTGACATGCTTTTCGTCCTTAAATAATTTCGCTTCTTAATTTTACCAGGAAACAACATTTCAGTCTTGAGTATATGTCGAGGGGGAAATATGTACACAGGCGAAAGATTGAAATCGTGACACCGGCAGGGTATCTCGGCTGCCTACTTGAGTGAGTAACAGAACAGGTCGACAAAAGACAGTCAAGTATGTAATGAGCCAATGTGTCAAGTTCTGAATTCTCCTCATACCACTGTCCGCTGGGCAGATTCACTTGAACTTGAAGCAGCTTGTCTGGATACATCGTCCTCCCTCAAGATCGTAAAATGCCCAATTAAGTACTTGAGATATCAATGGCCGCCCCCGCTTTCAGTCTCATGCACTGAGCTAGTCTGATTAAACAGCTTTCTAAAGGTTGCGTCCGTCTATGTGAAACGTGTTTTTCCTTTGTGTTCCACTGCTTGTGACCCATTGTTTCGCTATACTGACTCAAAAGTTGAGTCTAAAAGAATGTGTATCCCTTGAACTGAGTTAGGGCTGACATTGTGACTATTGGAAAGACCCGCCATCTTTGGCCGGTCCGTTTCCAATCATGGTCTCGACAATCAAGTAATCTGTGCATGTGTACATGGAGTACAATAAGTGATAACGTCTCATGTGGAACAACTGAAAACAACTTACCTTCGAGTTGATTACGATGAATATTTTAGTCCTGAAAGTGTTCATCAAAGTTGAAAACCAAATTTGGGATACACAAAGTCGACCGTGGCCATCACCGGAGAACACTGTCGGTTAGTAACGCGTCTTTTTTTTGGGAGGGAAAGTTTCGCACTCGCAAATCCATTTAACTCAGCAAATTCCTTGAAACAATATGCATTTATGTTATACTCTTTTCGTCTTACACAATTAGTGAACCTCTATGTTTGACCGAACATTAATTGAATAGAATATTACGAAACTAAAAATGCAGGTGAAAAAACCGAAATGATTGACAAAGTTTCGACGTTGTCTCTCTCTGTCTCTCTCTGACTCTCTCTGTCTCCCTCTCTCCCCTCTGTCTCCCTCTCTGTCTCTCTCTATCTCTCTCTCTCCCTCTCTGTCTCTATCTGTCTGTCTGTCTCTCTGTCTGTCTGTCTCTCTGTCTGTCTGTCTCTCTCTCTCTTTCTCTCTCTCTCTCTCTCTCTCTCTCTCTCTCTCTCTCTCTCTCTCTCTCTCTCTCTCTCTCTCTCTCTCTCTCTCTCTCTCCCGACCCCCAGCCCCAATTTTTGGAAGGTTAGAAACTAGAGGACGTACATTTCTGTACAGTCACCATAAAATCTTCATTATGAATGCAAAAATGTTAACAAAATCGGCAAACCATAAAAGAACATGAAAAAAGGAAAGAGGTGCATTTTAAGGCTGTTGGGTACTGGCTCTCAAAATCCGTTCAGCAGAATGAGTTCGCATGTAACTGAAACTATTCTTAAAAGTTACTTGGTGATTTTAAAAGCTTGATAACACAAGTCCCATGATTTAAGACATGCTGACAATGCCTTTAATCGAAGAAAGTTTGCGTTCTTGGCCGAGTCAATGCAGCTGGCTCGAAAATCACCTCCCTTGGACGCGTGACGTCTATAGCGGAATCGGCCGGGTGGAACGGCGCTCTCTTATGCCGTGCAATGGGCGCAATCGGGTAGTCTAGTCATGTCCTCAAGAATACTTCAAAGGTAGGTCAAGAGAAACTAAGGACGGGGTGCGAGGGTGACTTCTCCCAGGTTGTAACATTTCAAACAATAAATAACGGAGTTCATAACATGTATTCTGCTCCCTTCCTGCTTTTTCAGGTGTAATTCCCACTTGAACCCTGTTTTAGTTCAACTTATTGGCAGATATATTGTCACGCGCCGAGGGACACAAACACACACTCACACACGCACGCACGCACACACACACACACACACGTACACACACACACACATACACACACAGCCACCCACAAACACACATACACAAACTGATGTGACACACACACACACATACACAAACTGATGTCACACACACACACACACACACACACACACACACACACACACACACACTAACACGTGTACACACACACACACACACACACACACACACACTAACACGTGTAATCACACACACACACACACACACACACACACACACACACACACACACACACACACGCACGCATAGACAATCACAGAGATTAGGTTCATGTATTCTGCCCCCCTCTCGCCAATTTACAAAATACAACAAGAGGTTTGATGAGCACAGTAGATCAACTTTAAACGTACACAATTATATTTTTAGCATTACTTTTCAATTCTCGTTGATGCATTAATGATGCCAGAAAATGTAACCGGACGCATTTGGAACGCCAAAGCAATTAAATACATTGCGCGGTACATCGGCGCTTAATTTCATAACGTCTGACTGAGTCATTTGTTATTCGGTGATAGTTTCGCACATATCTATCTCCTGTATTTGAAAATCTGTTCACCTTACGTAATTTTCAAAGGTACATTTCTTTGATAAACGATACGAAACCGTGCAGGTGAAAAATTGGTAATGACTGACGTAGGATTCGTTGTGGATTTCACGTTGAGGGCACGTTGGCGATCAATCAAACCCCAACGTTGTGTGTTTACGTTGAAACTACGTTGTAGGAACGTTTGTTGTATCAAACTAACTTTTGTTTTTAAATCACGTGAATTTCACGTGAAAATCACGTGAGTATACCAACGTTGTTCGAACACCAGAAAATCACAATAATACAACGACGATTTTACGTTGCTTTTTAAGGTGGAATCCACGTGAAATTTACGTTATGTACCAACGTGTAAAAAACAAAAAAAACACAACTGTAACGCAACGTTGCTTTCACGTTGTGTTTTTTGGTTGGATCCACGTAAATTTCACGTAATCTTCGCAACATTTGTAAGACACCAAAATGCAACGTGAAATTCACGTAAAATTTACGTTGTATTACAACGTCGAAAGAACACCAAAATCTCACAATGGCACAACGTTGGTTTTACGTTGCGTTTTTTGGTTGGCTCAACGTAAATTTCACGTAAAGTTCGCAACGTTGCTAATGACACGAAAAATTCACATTTTCGCAACGTCGTATTTACGTTGTGTGTTTGCTGGGTACATAGGTTACAGGGTTGCTGACAGGGGCTCTGGGGGAGGGCAGGGAAAGAAACCATGGTGTACGCTGCGACTAAAAGCCATCAACAGTGAGTTGTTTTTCATAAATTGTAAAATCATCCTGGTCCTTTTAGGAAGAAGATAACATCCATGTCTACAAAACAACAAGTTATTTTTGTCTCAAATTTTGTTCTTTGGAATCAATTTTAAATTTGCCATGTTTTCACATGTGAATGATTTGATAGTTGTCAAAGCTTTTACACTTCACGTTAAATTGCTAGAAGCCAAGTTCATGAGCTCAGTTGTCAGTGTCATGGATTTTCGACTACATACGAAATAAGGATGTTAGCAAACAGTATGAAGTCGTCACATATATGCGTCTGCATGTCATAATACATGTATTATGAATTTCCGAAGGCCCCCAAATAAAAAGTCATAGTAAAGGTAACTTTAAAACAAATATTAGGGTAGGTATTATTTTACTTCTCTTCAACAAGGATTACAATGTGTTGTAATTTCCTCACTCAAGTGTAGTTGGTGTGTTGTAAAAGCGAATGGTGTGTATGTAAGTTTGTGTGTCTGTATGTTTTTTAGCAAATTTACAGGCGTCAGGAAATAAACGTTAGACTTTTCTCAAATCAATGATAGTTGTTTGATGATCTAAGTTCATGTTATTTTTTGTTTTGTCATGCAGAGGCTGTTCGTGAAGCTGGACGGGTGACACAGATCAAGACGGCGGTTCAAGACTGGGTTTTGGAGGCCTGTGATGAAAAAAAGCGACAACAGCCTATGGAAGAGCCTTCATGATTTGGTTTACAGTCTTTGAACTTTGTAATATCTGTAGGCATATTTACAATGCTAGTTGCAATAATTTGATTAATGTAAGATTTGACTCACCTGAGAAATTGCTAGTAATTGTATTCCACAGTTCAGGTCTGTGTGGCTGATGGGTAATGTACAGAAGAGGCTGGGGTTTTGTTGGACATTATTTGAGCTAAGCTTTAAACTTCACACTCTTCTACAGATGATGTTCAGACATGATGTACCCTTTTAGGTTGTGTCAGAACGACAGAAGACTAAACTGGAGTGCTCAACTACCATTACTATCAGTGGAGATTCCCTCGCAAACATTCATTACACTTGGGTTCTCGAGAGTGTGTCGACTTGTCGGTTTCAGACTTTCTCCGTTTGTATTTGGGTTTTGTACGTTTTCATAATCTCACAATTATATGTGGTTGCGGCGATACCCAATGCATGCCATAGGACATTTGGAAGTACTCAATAATCATGCAACCTTTTGATTATTTTGATTCATTAGATCATCTAAAATGTTTGGAATGAAGAAAATACAAGAATTACAAATTACGAATTTGTTTTTTTAAAGTAATGGGAAAAAAATGCAGTGGAAGAGGGTCAAACCCGTGAACAACTATGTAAGAAAAAACGATCAGGCGCTTTACCAACTGAGCTAATTTATCTCACGGTTGATTTTAACTTCAAATATTACACTAGAGTTCTTGAGCGTGGCCGGGTATCAGTATTGACTTGACTCAAGTGTCCAAGTCCAAGTTGCACAACATTGGACAATTTGCCTTTGACAAATGATTTTCATCAGTGCACTTATATTAGATTTTTTCATGTGTACAATTGTTGTGCTATTTTATGGTGTAAAACAAAATTAAGCTTATGCCTTCAACAAAAATTAGTGGTAAAATCCCCTAAATCAGCAACAACAAAAAACAAAAAAACATTCGGCTCAAAAATCCAAACGGATGTTGTTAAGTGTTTATCTGCTTCACATCAAACATGTTTGTTTAAGTACAGCAGGAGTTATGTTTTTGATATTTATTACACATGAGCAAAAGCTTTTTTTTCACATTGGCCTTCTACGGGTGCAATTAAGTCTGCACTGCATGTGCTGGACTGCTTTTTATCAGTTTTGTTCTAGTTATCCTTTCTTCTGGTCATCTTGAAGCTTATTTTGATAATGTTGAAAACTGAAGCTTTGTTTTTTGTATTGGGTATTTTTCAGGTTGACCGAGTTGCTTGTTCATGCTTAAATATGTGCCTACGGTTCACAGCCATGTCAGGGTCAAATGGCCTTCATTTTTATACAAAATGTATTTTCAAACTTCGGAAAGTTCGTTAGGGTTAATATTATTTTTGATCAAATGAACACTTGACCTTTGTTTTCATTGAAAATAAAATGTTGTGGACTGCAAATTATTTTGTTTGTTTAAGTAAGAGACTGTGCTCTTCGAATGCATTACAATTATTGTGTGATGTGCGTAAAGTGATCGTGTCGTCTGCGTGAGAGTGTGTAAAGCAATGTTGTGGCCTGCGTGAGATTTCGTAAAGTGGAGGTGTTGACTGCGTGAGATTGCGTAAAGTAGTTGTGAGAGTGCGTAAAGTAGTCGTGTCAACTTCGTGGGAGTGCGTAAAACAATCGTGACATCTGCGTGGAGAGTGCGTAAAGCAATTGTAACATCTGTGTGGAGAGTGCGTAAAGTAGTTGTGTCACCTGCGTGAGTGCGTAAAGCAATCGTGACGTCTGCGTGAGAGCGCATACTTAGTCTTGATGTTGCACAAGTGTGCGCTGGGGGCGCGTATGGTCTTCGTTATCTAAGGGAAAACGAATTCGTCACGCACTGATTTCGATTTGCAAAATCGCACGGGTTTCGAGTGCGTCTCTCGCAGCTGGTACGCATAATTTAGCAACTGCGTGACGCATTTGCTGCGCATAATTTTTCTGGCTGGGGAGGGGCTTCGCCTCTACAAGTCGTGTCAAAACCATTCGTTCGGGTGTCCAGGAGTTTTCTTCTTCAGGCCACTGGCGCTCGTTCGCCCCGCAAACGCGACTTGTGTCAGTACGAGCGATGACGCCGAACGACAACACACCTGCCACGGTTCAGTCGTCGTTGTCGGTCCCGTCTTTCCCGCAACGTCTATAGTATCGTATGCAAGGCAAGTTAGTGTCACAATGTGTAGAATGGCCTGTTCAATAATCCTGGTCACATGAGACGGGACAGACGTGCACCCAAAGAAATAATGAGTAGACTGCCTGCATGACTGGGTGTGATATCTGCAAGGGTTTGTTGAGACTTTGCATTTCTGAGAAAGTTCACAGCTTGTGGTTAAACACTGTTCGTTGGATTATTGCGCCAGGAATCCTGGGCTCTAAAAGTGCTGGTCGCGTTTGGTAAGTTAAACCTTAAACACATTAAAATGCTGTTTTCATGACTGTAGTTGTAGACTTCCTCGTGTCAATGTACTGTAAAAGCTTTTCCTGTAGCGACGTTCAAGCTGATGGAAATAGAGATTACACAATGTTCTATTTATAACTCACGTTGGGAATCCTGAGAGACTTTCTTTGTTTAGTGGGGCACTTACGGGGGTCAAGGCGTAAAATAAACAAGTCGCGTAAGGCGAAAATACAACATTTAGTCAAGTAGCTGTCGAACTCACAGAATGAAACTGAACGCAATGCAACGCAGCAAGACCGTATACTCGTAGCATCGTCAATCCACCGCGCACGGCAAAGGCAGTGAAATTGACAAGAAGAGCGGGGTAGTACTTGCGCTGAGAAGGATAGCACGCTTTTCTGTACCTCTCTTCGTTTTAACTTTCTGAGCGTGTTTTTAATCCAAACATATCATATCTATATGTTTTTGGAATCAGGAACCGACAAGGAATAAGATGAAATTGTTTTTAAATTGATTTCGGCAATTTAATTTTGATCATAATTTTTTAATTGTTTAATTTTCAGAGCTTGTTTTTAATCCAAATATAACATATTTATATGTTTTTGGAATTAGAAAATGATAAAGAATAAGATGAACGTAAATTTAGATCGTTTTATAAAAAAAAATATTTTATTTACAATTTTCAGATTTTTAATGACCAAACTCACTCATTAGTTTTTAAGCCACCAAGCTGAAATGCAATACCAAACCCCGGCCTTCGTCGAAGATTACTTGACCAAAATTTCAACCAATTTGGTTGAAAAATGAGAGCGTGACAGTGCCGCCTCAACTTTCACGAAAAGCCGGATATGACGTCATCAAAGACATTTATTGAAAAAATGAAAAAAACGTATGGGGATTTCATACCCAGGAACTCTCATGTCAAATTTCATAAAGATCGGTCCAGTAGTTTAGTCTGAATCGCTCTACACACACACAGACAGACAGACAGACAGACACACACACACACACACACACACGCACGCACATACACCACGACCCTCGTCTCGATTCCCCCCTCTACGTTCTTGCAGCACGTACTCATAAGGCTACAGAAAGTAAGTGCCTGTTGTAGGAATTGTTGTTATCGTTCATTCTTTAACGTTCACAATCATTGTTGCTTGTTGCTTTTAGATCTTACAAGCAGAAATGTCACAGCAAACAGAAATGTCACAGCGTTCAAGGTTTCATTTCGTAGGTGCATTATAGTTGTAAATGGACGCAATTTAAGCAATATCCTTTCCAGATCCATGATGATCAATATAGGTGGTATGAAACTATTCCAATGTTACTGGACAGGAGATTTTGTTTCGAACAGGTGAAAACTCTTCATTTCCTTGGAGCGCCATTTGTAATAGTGGGTTGTGTGGGTGACTGAGTGTAGTGGAGCAGGCATGGCAGGACACATTTATTCATGCAGACACTTCGTTAACACTGTCTCTTGCTGCCATATTGTATTGCCTCTCTCTCGATTACATCAAAACGTCTATTTACATGAATCAATGCTTACAATCAATATTCTACTAAAATGTACTATAATACACAGACACTACAATCCCTCATTTTCTTCAGAATAATGATTACCAATCATTACTAATAATCTCCGCTAAATTTTTTCCAGCGATCACTGAAACTGTCACTTGAAAATAAAACTGATTGAACTGGATCCACATTGCAGCTTTTACTTTCTAACAATAAACTGTAACTTCAACTTGAACTATAAACTTGAATTAGTAACTTCACTGATTATCTCAACGTTTATTCTAGTCGTTTACTCTCTCGCACTTTCAAACTTTACTTCACTCTCATTTTCCTCCTCCTTCTTCAAATTAAACTTTAGAGTCTTTGTTATTTCTCCTTCTGACTTTCACTCGTCTTTCACTCTCTTTGTGAAAACTGTATTATGTAACTAAACTGAAAAGTTCTTGTGGACTTCATAAAACTTGTAACTAACTCAGTGTTCATTTCTTGTCATCTGGAATAAAGAAACATAAATTACACTACCACTTGTGATTCTGCATCAAAATAAAGTGTAACACACGTATGGTCACAGTATTGTGAAATAGTCTTGCGGACAGTTTTTTCAACTTGCTGGACACGTTACAACGTGTTTTGATCATTATCATTTACACACATAGTCTTTCAAGTGTTCAGGCGGTTTGTGTGACCTTGTTGATCTGCGGAGCTGGACTTCAGGACTCGGCAATGACGTAGCTTCATCTGCGGCGGGTACCGGCGTCTCAACAGACTGCGGCTCTTTTCTCTCCTGCATCTTCTCTTCTGGGACATCTTTCTCTTCTCTCATGTAGGGTCTTGTGTGCGTAATGTTTCTTCTGAAGATACGCGTCTTGCATGGTGACTGAATCACGACTTGATTACCGTGCTTCTCAACAACCTTGTATGGTGTCGATTCGAACGTGGTGCTGAACTTGTTCTGGTGCTTCTGTTTCAACAGAACTTCATCTCCGACTGATACATTGCTTTCAGTGGCATGTCTCTTTGCATCACTGTATGTCTTTCCTGCTTCTTTCTTCTCTGCGTCTCTGTCTTTGATACTTTCTGTCTCTGGTTTGCTGATTTCTCTCAGTTCTGGTAGTTTTGTTCTGATCTTCCTGTTGAACAGTAACTCTGCTGGGCTAACACCTGTAGTAGAGTGTGGTGTACTGCGGTATGCTAACAGGAACTTGGGTAACTCATCTCTCCAGTTCTGACCTTTTGAGTGTGCGATCTTCATGGCTTTGAGAAGTGTGCGATTCTGTCTTTCTACTTCTCCATTGGCTTGGGGCCACAAAGGTGTCACTGTTCTGTGTTCAATTCCATTCTCTGACAGGTAGTTTTCAAACTCTTCTGAAATGAATTGAGGTCCATTATCTGATGTGATACTGACTGGATACCCATATCTTGCGAAGATAGGATCTAATCCTTTGACCACTCTCTCTGTTGTGACTGATTTCATGATGGCAACTTCAAAGTAGCGACTAAAATAGTCTACAACGACGAGTATGTTCTCTCCTGTTGGTAGTGGTCCTAATAAGTCAATAGCTAGATCTTGCCATGGTGCATCTGGAAACTTGGTTCTCACCATTGGTTCTGGCACTGACGGTTGACTGACTATTTGACAATCATGACAAGTCTTGCACTTCTTCCCTGCTTCTTTTCTTTTTTTTCTTTTTTTTTCTCTTTTTTTTCTTTAATCTCAGTTGCATGCAGGCTGCTTCAACCCTTTCTTTTTTGCCTTTTTTTTTGTTTTGTTTTTTGTTGTTGTTGTTGGCGGGGAGCATCCTTCTTCATTGATCTTTTTATTTTTTTATATTTTTTTTTAAAGTAATGTTTTTACTATAACATTAACATTACTATATCTAAATGTATTTTAAACAACTTTTCTATATAACAATTCGCTCTCAAAAATGCATACAATGTCCAGAGGGGAGCCATATCTATAAATACCAACACACATTTTGGCTATCACAATCAGATAATTCACATAACTTATTATTGCCTTGGAACTTTGTGAATTTTCAAACACGCTACGGTAATTCTAATAATCATATTATATTTATAATTCACTTTATCCTCAACGCATTTTCAAATGGACATACTTTTCGGGCAAAAATAAAAAAAATGTTCTCACAAAAAGTACAACAATTGCTCGAGGAAATAACTATTTTATTCATTAACATATTTGTGGGGTAAATATTGTGCAATATCTTGTTTCAGTGGTTACTTTGTTTACCATTAACCACTGCTCTTTTCCCGGCCTGAAATCAAATTTATGTTCCCAAAATTTAACTACAACCGGCTCCACATATTTTTCCTTTATAATTAATTTGCGAAATTGACAAGGCTTACTCAGGTTCTTTAAATCGTTGAATCCACATACATTTCCATTTGCAGAGCGTAGTGTTGCTGCTTTAACTGCTGTACAAATCACCCTATATTCAAAGAATCTTGTGGGCTTACATCCAACCTTCTGCTGCATAATATTAAAGGGCAAAATCTCATTACCAACATATACATCCTTTACTCGACAAACGCCTGCTTTAATCCAGTCGCTAAAAAACAGGGTTTGGCCGCAATACATTATATCACTGCTGTTCCATAAACACGTATCACTTAATAACATTTCTCCACCTACTGCTCTCTGAATCATGTCCTTATTTTTTTTAACCAACAAATTAAAACTTGTTTCCAAAACACATTTTTATTAATCCCAATCCTTTAAATTGTTTTACAGTGGTATTAGATTGGAAACAACACAACCTTTCACCAAGCTTCGAAAACATATGTATCAGTATCTGTTTCCATCTTTTCTGCTTTTTGTTCAATAGATTTGCCGCCCAGGACAACAAACAAGAGGACTGCATATCAATTACATCAATCCTTTTTAAACCCCCATCAGGAAACTCTTGACACATCACTTTTCTTTTAACTTTCTCAAATGCCTTAGTGTTTGAAAATCGTTTTTTTCCAAATAAATCTGTAAAACATAGTATTTATCTCAGTCAATACCTTTTCGGGTATTACCAGTGCTTGCAACGGATAAATAATCTGCGATAACAAAAGAGATTTCACTATGCATATTTTCCCCATGATACTACAATTTCGTTTAAACCATTTCACAATGTTGCGTCGTATATTTTCAATACGGCTTGTCCAGTTTTCTTCAATCTCAGAGACCGATGAGGAGCTACTGAAATAAATTCCCAAAATCTTCACTTTTGTAGTCCACCTTAACCCGCACTCATTTTCATTACCATATTTATTACTGCCCAAGGCCATGATTTCAGTTTTTTGTCTATTCATTGCCAAACCAGAGAATTTGGAAAAATAGGTAACAAGGGTTAATGCGTTTTTTAACTCATCCATATCGTTCAGAAATAGGGTCACATCATCAGCATATAATAATATCTTAAATAACATATCATAATTACACCCCCGGTATAGGGGTGGGTATAGGTTTCACTCGATGTGTTTGTTTGGGTGTTTGTGTGTTTGTTTGTGTGTTTGTGTTCGCATATAGATCTCAAGAATGAACGGACCGATCGTCACCAAACTTGGTGAACAGGTTCTATACATTCCTGAGACGGTCCTTACAAAAATTGGGACCAGTCAAACACACGGTTAGGGAGTTATTGGTGGATTAAGATTAAGAGTGACATATTAATGGTCAAAGGGAAATAACCTTCTCAGTTGGTGGCAGTGAGAATGGTTATTTCCCTTTGACGAAGGGGGGTGTTTTTCCTACCTCGACGTACCCTTTCGCAATGGACCCTGTGTTTACGCGAATAAACATTCTGACTTCTGACTTCTGACTTCAAACTTCAGACTTCAGACTTCTGACTTCAGACTTCTGACTTCAGATTTCAGACTTCAGACTTCAGACTTCAGACTTCTGACTTCTGACTTCTGACTTCTGACTTCAGACTTCAGACTTCTGACTTCTGACTTCTGACTTCTGACTTCTGACTTCAGACTTCAGACTTCAGACTTCAGACTTCAGACTTCAGACTTCTGACTTCTGACTGTCTCTCTGTATCTCTGTCTTTCTGTGTCTGTGTCTGTGTCTGTGTCTGTGTCTGTCTCTCTCTCTCTCTCTCTCTCTCTCCGCATGTAATAAAGTTCTGAGTTCTCTGACGGGGGTTCCTACCTCGGAGGAATTTCATGTTATCATTAGTTTCTTTCGGCAGAGGCAGACCCTTAATTGAACCATCATTTCGAATTTTCAAGGCCAACAATTCTAATGCAAGGATGAAGGCTATCGGTGAAAAAGAACAGCCCTGTCTGATACCTGCGTTCAATTCAATACATTCCGATAACCAGCCCATAAAATGGATACAACTTTCCGATTTATACAATATAATCTCTACCAATCTTACAAAGACGGCACCAAAATTAAATCGTTTAAATGCATACACAATATACTCTTTGGAAATCGTGTCAAATGCAGCTTTATAGTCCAGTGCTACAAGGAACCCAGGTTTATTATATTCGTTTACATACGACACTAAATCGTCTATTTGCCGGATCGCTGAACTAATGGTTCGACCCTTCAAACAAGAAGAGCAAACGCTCGATCGAGTCACTTTCGCAGTTCTGAATATTATATGAGGCATCAGATGGACAGGAAGAAATTGCTATTCACAACACAACGAGTCACGTTTACATAAAATTTGAGCCCGGTCACTTTTATAGTTTCCGAGAAAAGCCCAACGTTAAGTTGTGTGTTGCCGAACAGAAAAGGCTAGTTATCTCCCTTGTTTTTCTGATAACGTTCGTAAAAGGCTACAGATGTAAATACTTTGATGTAAAGAATAATCCTACAAAGTTTCAATCACATCCGATGAACTTTGTCAAAGATATAAAATGTCTAATTTTTCCTTTGACGCTGACCTTGAAAAAGGTCAAAGGTCAACGAAACCATCGTTAAAGTGTAGAGGTCATTGGAGGTCACGACTAAACAAAATATGAGCCCGATCGCTTTGATAGTTTCCGAGAAAAGTCCAACGTTAAGGTGGTGTCTACGGACGGCCGGCCGGACGGTCGGCCGGACAGACTAACACTGACCGATTACATAGAGTCACTTTTTCTCAAGTGACTCAAAAACCATACTGATCTTCACCAATAATATCTAAAATAACTTTAGATAGGCGAACTGAAAGAGTCTTCGCCAATATTTTATAATCAGTGTTTAATAGTGAAATCGGTCGCCAATTATTAAGGTCGTCCCTTGGTAACTGTTTACCCTTATGAATTAATATCATTATTGCCCGTTTTTGTGTGACGGTTAATTCTCCCTTTAAAAAAGATGCATGAAAGGAATTCAATACCATGTATTTCATTTTACACCAGAAGAACTTCATAAATGAGGTTGTAATACCATCACATCCAGGGGAGGAACCGTTTTTCATATTTTTTAAGGATGTCGACAATTCTGTTAAAGTGATCGGACTATCAATTCCAGTCTTCTGCTGTTCTGTTAATTGAGGAACTTCAACACCATCCAAAAACTGTTCAACCTTCTCTGCTTCTGAGTCGATTCCAGGCCACTAAACTTTCGTGCGTAGTCTCTGTTTCGTTTTAACGATTCCCTGGTGCCCTTCGTGTGCAATCTCAATCACTTGATGCCGTAGGCTTTTTGGAATGACTATTCTCGTGCCTCTGATGACTATGTTTCCTATAGTGGGGCTCGTATGTTGCAGACGCACTCATAAATCATTCACATCTTGCAACAAACATCATACTTTGTGATATTGTTCCTTATAATTATTTAAGGGATTTCAGATACAGAGCCACTTCAGAAATCGTTTTTTTTTGTCTTTGATAGGGAATAAAAGGCTGCATTTACAGCAGACGAAATTCGTACCAAAAGCGCTCAGCAGTAAATATTCCCAACTCAGCAAATGTAAAATTCAATGGTTTACCATGCACCAGAAGTTGTCTGCTGATAACACATGCATGACATAAATACTCTTATGGGTATTTTTGTGTTCTGGTATTTAATTTGATCGTTTTTAGAATTTTATATATCCGCAGCATGAAAATTCAAGATGGCGGCCTCCGCAACATTGCGTGTTTTGATTTGAGCGAAAACAACGTTTCTGAAGGTAAGTTTTCAAGAATACGCATCCATTCACCAATGTCACATCATTTTACTGTTTAATTCTCCCCTGGGGTCTGTTATTCATCGGGTGAAGCGCTGAAATGCAGAGACTTTGTTTAATCTTGCAATAGCTCATCAGCTGGATTGTGATGCTGATAGATCTAGATCTATCTGTTGATTACAAGTAAGGAAATCATGATCGCCACGCTGGTGATTTTAAACAGATTAAACGAACTTTGAATAAAAGGCGAGGAGAAAGAGATTGTTCATGGTATGATAAATGATTAGTCCTGCCTACGTTAAGGACTTCCATAAGGTGGGGAGGGGTAGAGTCAAAAACTGAGTGAGGGTAGGCCAGATAGTAGGATGACCAGCTGGAGATAAAAACACTCCACTCCCCATGTCTTTACAGTGTTGTGATCAAACTTTCAAAGACGGTAGGTAACAGACAAAAGCATACAGTGTATGCTAATCAAATGAGATAAGTGGTTTTGAAAAATGAAGAGGTACCGCTCTTTGAGTTTTACAATTTTGGTTTGTTGCTTGTTTCTCATCCTTTTGCTTATTTTAAGTTGACCGTGCATTGGTGTGAATTTTATTTTTACAGGATATATACAAGAGTTACACCACATGCCGGTTCCTGGGAACAAGCGTTCTGCATTTATTCCGGTGCCACAGAAGGGAGCCGATTTCACTAATAGTAGTCCTACTGTATCAAGGTTTGTTACCTAATACATCTTAACAGTAAGATATTTTTATTTGTTTTAATTGGAACATGTTTGCACATCATTTGTAAGCGACCTCTGTGAATTTGATGGGTTTAACGTACGAACCCTCACTATGGTCAACATTCTGTTAGCGACTGTTTGAAGCGAATAAATGTAGCGGTCAGAAAGATTCCAGAATCAGTTGGGTCACTGGAAACTGTGTTTGTTTGTTTTTTAACCTGAAACAGTAAGAATTATACGAATTCATGAAATACAATTTTCTTTCATTTTGGTCTGTTGTGTGAAGACTTGCTAACCCGGCTTTGACCGACTCTCTGAGATAGTAAACATTATTCAAATACATTCAAATAAAAATGTCACTTTTCATCTTTTGTGTGAAGGGTACCCCAGGCTGATTTCCTGCACCATGGATGTAGAGGAGGCCAGACAGTCTGCTTCTCATTCCAGCTGTGTTGCGTTTTTTTCTGCTCGTGAAGTGTATCGCCACATTGCCAAAGCCATTGGCCAAGAGAAGTCACCCTGTCTGCCCATTTTGCATAGCCTTACAGGCTGTGACACTATGTCGTTCTTCAATGGTATTGGGGAATCAGAAGGCTTGGGAAGTATGGCAAGCATTTGAAGACGTCACTCAAACTTTCTTCAGGTTGTCTGCTCCTCTTTGTAAGCTGAGTACCACTGACAGGGCAGCACAAGAGCTTTTTGGTGTACATTTGTAGGACAAAACCAGCAACGTACTGGGTGTAAACAGTGCTAGACGGTACCTCTTCAGTAAAAAGAGCTGCCAAATTGACCATAATCCCCTTACAAGTGAGGTGCTGGGCAGCACAAGAGCTTTTTGGTGTACATTTGTAGGACAAAACCAGCAACGTACTGGGTGTAAACAGTGCTAGACGGTACCTCTTCAGTAAAAAGAGCTGCCAAATTGACCATAATCCCCTTACAAGTGAGGTGCTGCTGCAGGACATGAGATTGAGAAGAGCCATCTACCTATTAGACTTCCAAACTCTGTGGGCTGGCAGTTCAAGGCTGGAAAGTGGGAGTCATTCTGGACGAGCTTTCAAGAGGTATCCAGCGTGTGCCGAGAACTCATGAGGTGTGCCTGCAAGAAGAGCTGTACAACAAAACGCTGCAAATGCTGCTAAGAAGGACTGCAGAGCACAGCTCTCTGCAAATGTGCTTGCATGCCTGTGAAAACTGTCAGCATCTAAACTGTGCAAAAATATTATTGCACCCATTTTCATACCCCAACTCAAACTTTTATTCCTGTGTCATTTTATTCAAACTGTCTATGCCATTAAAGGCTCGCATCTTCGCTATCTGGCACCTTTTTTTTAACATCATCATTTACGCCGTCAAAATAAGGATACCCTTGACGTGACAAAGAGATGTGACAAAAACTTCGGGTACCTTTTAAAAAGCCGACGACAATTCCTGAGGCACAACTGGGTCACTGTTGTATACGAAGAGAAAGTCAACTTGATTATCCATCCAGAACAGGTTGTTTTATTTCGCCATCTTGCATATTTCTAGTGTTGTGCCATTGTACCTACTGATGTATGTGTCGATCTCACGGATGAGATGTTTATGTGTCAAATTTGAGGGATACCCAAGTCAACTAAAATCCATGTATTTTAGCAATGACCAAGTGGGTTGCGTTGAAACTTTCAGGAATGTGTGTCTACGCACGAGGCGTAGTTCAACCGTTTGAGTACACTTTCAA
The DNA here is from genome assembly GCF_037325665.1 of Littorina saxatilis. Lineage (NCBI taxonomy): Eukaryota > Metazoa > Mollusca > Gastropoda > Littorinimorpha > Littorinidae > Littorina > Littorina saxatilis. The sequence continues at coordinate 93,431 of NW_027127047.1, read as the reverse complement.
ATCTTCACGAAATAATATTTTAAAAACTGCCACAGGTTTGTTGACTTACATCCCACATATTTTTGACTTCGCATGTATATATGACAGATGGTTGTTTCAAGTATTGCCAAAGTTTCTTTTGAGTATAGACACTTGCCGGAATGTGCTAGTTGTGTAAACACATGAGAACAAACAACGTTTTCGAAATACAGCGATTATGAATTTTAGTCGACTTTTGAGTTGATACATTACATTTTTATCAGTTTTATTTTGGGGGTACCCTTATTTGGGCGGCGGTCAAATAACCCATGTAAAGGCCACCTTTTACCTTAAAAGGGTTCCAGTTAGCCAAGTTGAGTGCCCTCAATAGCATACATTGAATATAACAGCACAGGAATGAATGTTTTCGTTTTGGTATGAAAATTGGTGCAATATATTTATTTTTGCACAGTTTAGGTAATCCACAAATTCTTCAACCCTGCCACCCACACAGTCCAATCATTCTCTGCACCAACAATACATGTATTGTTTGTTTAAAAATGTGTTTGTGTTAGTTTCTATTGCAAGAGAATGTCTTGTAGCATCAAAAATGCCTAAATACCCTTTAATTGGCGGCCATTTTGAAAATTGTAAAAAAACTACTGATTTCTTAATTTTTTCACGGTGGCTCTGTATCAGGTTTTGTTAAGCAAAAGCAAATGTCCATTTACGCCAAATTTGCTGTTAATCACATGAAGTGAAATATGCCTAACATACCCAACCGTTTACACTGGCGGCCATTTTGAAAAATTGTTTAAAAACTACCCATTTTTTATTTTTCGCGATGGCTCTGTATCAGGTTTTGTTAAGCACATAAAACTCTTCATATTTGCTTAATTTGGTGTTTGTTGCATGATTTGAATGATTTTGCAACATAGGAGCCCCACTACTAAACAAGTCAGCTCGTTCTTCACTGCTCTATAGGAAGGACTCATCTTTTCCCACTTCTCTGTTTGGATCGCTTCTCTCAGTGTTTTGAGTTCTTCATCCTTCTCTGACTCTTTGTCAATCTCTGACATCGACATTGCTTTGGGAACTGCTTCTTTTGTAACGATGTAGATGTAATCTTCTAGATCTGCGACTGTATCTGTTGGTCTTTTCTCTTTGTCTACTAATCTCGAGAGCGGGTCTGCGATGTTGGTCTTTCCCGGTCTGTACTTCACTGTGAAGTTGTAGCTCTGTAGTCTAAGTACCCATCGTTCAATCCTTGCTGATGGCTTGGATCTCTTGAAATATATGAATTCCAGGGGTCGATGGTCAGTGATCAGTTCAAACTTGACTCCGTACACGCAGGGATCGCGCTAGCTTTTTAAAAGACGCGTAAGTCATACGCAACGAAACAAAAAAAAACGCGTCACGGACCAATATTTTTGCGTACTACGAAAACACGTACAGACACAAACAAAACACGCACGAAAGACTTAAAGACACTCCTTACCTAAATACGGCGAGTTTTCCTGTCGAACTCCGCGCACGCATGTCGAATAACACCCCTGCTGTCTCCAACCTTCGGGCCTTGCGAGTTTGTTTCCCTCTCTAATACGACTAGACACACTTTCAGACTTTTGGAAGCGCGAGATGGGAGAGCAGCTAATGTCTGTTTCATTATCCGACAAGACATTATCTGGTAATACCCTCGTTACGTTCGTTTGCGATACTTCGATGCAAAAAGAAACGGACTTTAGTTTTGACGCGCAGATTTCATGTGTGTCGTCACTTCTCGAGCCCTATAGTCAGTTTCAGGATCGGGTGATTATTAAAGGGGCTGTCATACAGGCGACTCAGTCGTTGCGATTCAGTCGTCGCGATTCAGTCTTTGGCCGATCGCACATCACATCGTAGGCCATGACCCGTCACACTATGAACGATAGACGAACGATTGACGAACGATAACTCCACGCGAGCGGGGCGGAAGTGCCGTGTCACGGCAAACGCGCTTTGCTAGAGCAGACGCTAAAATTAATGTTCGAACGTCGCTCTACCTTTCTGAAAAATTCCTTTCAGCATTACGCCTTTGCAAGAAATAAAGTTCCCAGACAGCTGCAATTAATGTTTTCCGACCGCTGTACACGCCTAAAACGTCTCCTTTATATCTGAGTAAAAAACTGTTCTTCCAAAAAGTTTTGAATCGACGAAGAGACGCTGTACGCCACTGTCCGCCATTATTTTACGTCACGGCGTCAAGGCCGCAGCAACGCGTTCTGATTGGCCCTGTTGGCTCTGCCCCTGCGATTGACCGACGACTGGATCGCAGGAATAGAACATGTTCTAAACCTCAAAGCTACGAGGGAATCGCATGAGACTGAGTCGCAGACTTGTCGTAGCTGTTTTCTACGACTGAGTCGGCTGTGTGACAGGGTAAATCACGCGACTCAGTCGCATGTGTGACAGCCCTCTAAGTCAGAGCAAAAGCGCTGCGTGAAGACAAGAAAAAGTTACAATATTTTTGCGTATGGCTTACGCGGCGCGGCGAAAAAAACGCGTCAGCGACTTTTAAAATGCGTCAAATACGCAAAAATCGTGCGTAAACGCGATCCGTGTACACGTACTGATGGAACTTCTCACATGCCCAGACTAGGCCCAGAGCTTCTTTCTCTGTCTGCGAATATCTTCTTTCAACATCCGACAGGCTTCTGCTTGCATAGCTGATCACGCGGTCTTCTCCATTCTGACGTTGAATGAGAACTGCGCCCAGGGCTACTGGTCCTGCATCAGCTACAATGCGAGTTTCTGCTTGCGTGTCAAAGTACCCTAACGTGACTGCTTCAGCGAGATCTGCTTTCAGAGTACAGAACGCTTCTTCTTCGTCTTTTCCCCATCTGAAAGTAACTCCTTGTCTTGTCAGCTTTCTCAAAGTTTCTGCTTTGGCTGCAAGATTTCTGATGAACTTTGCATTGAAATTCACCAGACCCAGAAAACGTCTCACTTCTGCTGCGGTTTCTGGTCTTCTTGCGTTCTTGACGTCTTCCACCTTGGACGGTGCTGGGTGACCCCTTTCTCATTCAGGACGAAACCCATGTACTCAATCTCCTTCATCCTGAAGACGCATTTCTGTGCGTTCAAAGTCAGTCCACTCTTCTCCAACTTGTCGAAGACTTTCTCAAGTCTTTGGTCATGTTCTTCCATGTTCTTGCCGTGAACGATGATATCGTCTGTCATGTTCCTAGCTCCTTCACAATCTTGCAGAACTTGCTGAATCGTAAACTGATACAATTCTGGAGCTGAGCAGATGCCAAAATTCAAACGTCTGTATCTATACAGTCCGTTGTGCGATGCGAAAGTTGTGATTCCTCTGGATTCTTCGTCTAGTTCCAGCTGATGGAATCCCCACTTCAGGTCTAACTTTGTGAACACTGTGCTACCGTTCATCTCAATGAGCGTCTCTTCTACTGTCGGCATGGGATAGCGTTGTCGTTCTACTGCTTCATTTGCTCGTCTCATATCTACGCATAGACGAATCTCTCCGTTGGGCTTTGGGACTACAACAATGGGACTGACCCAGGGTGTTGGTCCATCCACCTTCTCAATGATCTCCGCCGCTTCTAGCTCAGCAATCTTCTCCTCTACCTTAGAACGAAGACTGAAAGGAATACGGCGTGGCGACTGTGCGACTGGTTTGACATCTTTCTTGACGTACACGTGTACTTGGTGATCTTTCAGTTTGCCTAGACCCTCGTACAGCTTAGGATATCTCTTCTCACAATGATCACACTGTTCACTGTGATGGGCTTCTCCGGCGGCAAGCCTATGTGCAGAATGTTCAGTGCTTTCGCTGTTTTCACCCCTAACAGTGACTCTCCATCTCCATCAAGTACTTCTACTTCTGCAACGACCTTGTTGTCTCCGACTCTCAATTCTGCTGTAAACTTGCCCTTCAGCTTCAACGATTCCTTCGAAGCGTAAACGTACAGCTTCTTGTGTGACTGTTCTTTATTAAAGAATAAAACGTTCTTCTGTTTCAGCCACTTCCATGTGTTGAATGAAATGATGTTGCAGCTTGCGCCAGAATCTACCATGAAGTTGAGATCGATACCTCCGACGTTCACTGTAACTCTGGTTGACGACATGTTTCTTCCGACAATGAAAACTTCTTCACTATCATCTTCATAGTCTTCTTCTAGACTCTTCACATTTCCTCTTGCCTTCTGTTTCTTTGATCTGCAGCAACGTGCATAATGGTTGTTCTTGGGACAAAGTTTACATTACTTCCCTCTTGCAGGACGCTTTGGGTCACGTGCTAAGTGTGTAATCAGACCACAATTGAAACAAGCTCTCTCTTCTTGCTTATCTGACTGTCTTGGACGATCAGACTGTGTAGGCTTCTTCCGAAAGGTTGACTGCTGACCTCTGTATATCTGACCTTGATGACCAGGGCTGTGGCGATGGACTGCATGTGCCGACTCTGACTTTACATCTCCTGTCATCTGTCTAGTCTGCTTCTGTGCTGCTTCAAGAGCTCAAGATTGCTGTGTCTGCTAGCGTTTTCAAATTTAGTTCTTTCTTTTTGAGTAACTTCACTCGTAGCTTCAAACTTTTACATCCATGAATAACTTGATCTCATACGTTCTCGTCTAGCTTATCATCAAATCCACAGTTCTTTGCTTGCTGTCTTAGACGTGTGATAAACTGATCTACTGTTTCACTTTCTTCTTGGCTCATAGATCTGAACACATGTCTTTCGTATGATTCATTCATTTGCGGTGCAAACTTCTCATCTAGAGCTTCAAGTGTCTGAGTATAGTTCTTGTTTTCAGAATCCGGAACTGTCTCAAAGACATCTTGTACTTCCATACCTGCTGTGTGTAGCAACAACGCTTTCTTCTGTTCATCTGGAGTCTCCCCTCTTGCTCCCAAATAAACTTGAAAACCTCTTTTCCATCTCTTCCATTCCTGTCCTACCTTGGAACTATCTCCATTAGGGTCAAAAGATGCAATAGCTGAAACATAAGGTTGTGGTTGAGCCATGTTCTGTCCAGAATTCACTGTATTCTGTGCACTCCCTTCCTTTTCTTCAAAGAATGACGGATCAAAGTTAAACAATGACGTGTCAAAACTCATCTGTCACTGATGACACATTCTGTTCCTCTTCTAGAACACATGACGTCTACACTGGCGTAATAGTCTACCCACTTGCTTCTGAGACTTCCGAGACTGTCTGGAAACTTCTACCTGCTTCTACGTGTTGACCGAAACTATCGTCCTCACGCGTGGCTGATGACGTAACGAACTCATCAATGTTCATGTGCGATCACCAAAATGCATTCCAAACTATTGAACTCACAGTCTTTTGGTCAATCCACTGGTTGAAAAGTTTTCCTCGTCGCCAAATTGTAATAGTGGGTTGTGTGGGTGACTGCGTGTAGTGGAGCAGGCATGGCAGGACACATTTATTCACGCAGACACTTCATTAACGCTGTCTCTTGCTGCCATATTGTATTGCCTCTCTCTCGATTACATCAAAACGTCTATTTACATGAATCAATGCTTACAATCAATATTCTACTAAAATGTACTATAATACACAGACACTACACCATTGTTGTTTCCAAGCCAAGCGTTGGAAGATTCGTGCGCAGCTAAAATTAGAAGAACAGTGAATTTTGACTAGTTTCACCACGAGTGCGCATGCTCAGATATTTACACAACGTTTTAGCTCTCCAAAGCGCATGCTCACATAATTACACACTGGTTTCCTGGGTTTTTCCACAGCTTTACACCACCTTTTACCATATATGGAAATTAAAAAAGACGCGTTTGACCATATAAGGAACATAAATTGCGGTCAAAGAGTGTACTAATATGTGTTTATTTCGAGCTGTACTTTGACTATATTTAGAAATATATAGTTGACCTATCGCAGTCTGCGTAGAGTTTATTTCACACACACACACACACACACACACACACACACACACACACACACACACACACACACAAGTGTATGTGTGTGTGTGGGGGGTGGTGTCTGAGTGCGGTGTGTGTGTGTATGTGTGTGTGTGTGTGTGTGTGTGTGTGTGTGTGTGTGTGTGTGTGTGTGAATGTGTGTGTGTTTACGTGGGTGTGTGTTTGTATGTGAATGGTTGTGTGTGTGTGTGTGTGTGTGTGTGTGTGTGTGTGTGTGTGTGTGTGTGTGTGTGTGTGTGTGTGAAAGAGAGTACTAGTTGTAACGGGTAAGTTTGCCTAACAATAAACTTCCTGAGATCTCTCTCTCTCTCTCTCTCTCTCTCTCTCTCTCTCTCTCTCTCTCTCTCTCTCTCTCTCTCTCTCTCTCACTCTCTCTCTCTCTCTCTCTGTCTCTCTAAAGAAAATCCTCGCCTTTGTTAATATGTTATATATATCGGAATCCTGCTGAAACAACAAGTTGGAATGATGATTTTGTTTTAATGATGGACAGAGCAAAACGTCGTGATGAGAATGTACTATTGCTTGGTGATTTTAACATTAATTTACAGAGACCCCAAACAACTTGGGGCTCAACCACTGCTCTATTTGGTCTTCACCAGCTAGTTAAAACCCCTACAAGAGAAACCAATAATTCATCTACCCTTATTGATCACATTTATACTGATGATAAGACAACTGTTTCAAATGTACAAGTAGTACACTCCACTTTCAGTGATCATTATTCTGTTTTTTGCTCGATTGTTCTGAGATTGCCCAAATCACAGCATAAAGGTCATACAACTATCGAGTACAGAAGTTTTAAATACTTTGACGAGTCTGCCTTTTTCTGTGATCTTAATCGAGCGCCATTTCAAAGGGTATTTAATTGCAGTAACGCAGATGATGCTTGCAATCTTTTCTATGAGATTTTGTGTTCCATTATTGATAAACACGCTCCACTACGTCAGCATAGGGTGAAACATCCCCACCTGCCCCCTTGGTTGACATCGGACATTATTGAGGCTATGGCGTTGCGTGATTTCTTTAAAGAACATAACATGAAAAGCGAGTACAAATTACAAAGGAATGAAGTTTTGAAAACGGTAAGGCAAGCAAAAGCAGATTATTTTAATAAATTGCTTTCTGATAAGAGAGATACTTCTACAATTTGGCGAGCAATGAATGAAGTTCTTGATAAATCTCGAAAGAGATCGACCAATTCTCCGTCACAAATAACTCCAGAAGATTTTAATCAACACTTTATTTCGCTCGCAGAGAAACTGAAAGCCTGTCTCACGCAGAATGAGTCCCTTGATATTGATGTATCTCTAGATAAATTAAAAACATTTTGTGGACGAAAGTTGACTCAAAACGTTTTCTATTCCACCCATTACTGTCCACGAGGTTGGAAAACTGATAGAACAGATGGCGAATAAAAAGTCAATGGGTCCCGATAAGATTCCTGTCCGGTTGCTCAAACTTGCTTTACCATACATAATTGATTCACTGACTTATGTCTACAACCTTGGCATACAACAAAACGTTTTTCCCTCTATTTTAAAATGTGCCAAGGTAGTGCCACTCCCAAAAAGCAAGGATCTTACGGACCCTAACAACTTTCGACCAATTCCCCTCTCACCTGTTTTATCTAAGCCTTTGGAGAAGCATATTCAGAAATGTTTACTGGAATATATGGAACGAATGAATTTGTTTCATCCATTTCAGTCTGGATTTCGCTCTAAGCATTCATGCCACACTGCTCTCAGCTCTTTATGTGAAACTTGGTTATCAGCTATTAATGAGTCCGAAGTAACAGGAGCGTTATTCCTGGACTTTAAAAAAGCCTTTGACCTTGTAGACCACTCCTTATTATTAAAGAAATTACAATGCTACTTAAAAGATGACTCTGCTTGTGCCTTCTTCGAATCATATCTTTCAAAACGGAAACAATATGTATTCATCAACTGTAAAACTTCGTCGAATGATTTTGTCAAAAGTGGTGTGCCTCAAGGGTCTGTATTAGGACCTATATTGTTCTGTATTTATATAAATGATTTACCTCTTCATGTGTCAGATGAGAAAGTAAGATGTGAGTTCTTTGCGGATGATTCATCAATCCACACCAGTCAGAAGTCTTTGGTAGCCGTCAACCAATCTCTTCAAAAAAGTATAGATGAGATGACAGAATGGTGCACCACTAATGCAATGGTTATTCACCCTGTTAAGACGAAAAGTATGGTGATTACAACTAGACAAAAACACCAATTAAAACCCTTACAACTTCAACTGTCAATTGATTCAACTCAAGTGCAACAAGTTAAAGAGCATAAATTATTAGGGGTTACCGTTGATCAAGAATTGAAATGGCAAACTCACTTGAGTAAAATTTGCAAATTAGTATCTAAAAATTTGTACTTCTTGTCTAAATTAAGACATTATGCCGATGTGGAAGCACTCAAGTTGTTTTATTACGCTCACATAATGCCCCATATCAACTTTGCTTCAACACTTTGGGATAACTGCAGTGATGTTCATCTCAAACGACTCAATTCTCTTCATCGCCGTGCTGCAAAACTAATTATGCATGAGTCAAATAAGCCAACAGATGATAAATTAAAGCTCCTTAATTTCCTTCCCTTGAAAGATCAGTTGACGCTAAACAAGGCTGTCTTTATGTACAAAGTATTTAACAATAATGTTCCTGGATATTTAAAATCACATTTCAGACATGCCACAAAAAGATATGGGTCCCATAACCTGATTCCCCCCATCCCTCGTCTAGACTTGTATAAGTCAAGTGTAGCCTTCTCAGGAGCGTCTCTATGGAATTCCATACCCCTACCCCTCCAAAATGCCTCTTCTGTGAAAACGTTTAGGCGCCAGTTTCATTCCCGCTTAATGGGTAAATAGAACACTTTTCATGTCTGATATTTTAGTGCTTTTTGCATTTAGTCAAGTTATGTTTGTATTTTGATTTGTTCTTTTTATGTATGTATTGATAATGATATACATGCGAATGATTGGGACAATTCCTCCCCACATTTGTTTTCTCCCTTTTGTTATTAGTTGTTTTGGATGTTTATATGCAATGCATTATTGCAACTATGCTGCAATTTCCACACTATATTGTTTTTCCCATTTTTGAATGTGTATACAAAACCATAACAATTTTCTTATTACTATTTACACTACGTACGTCTGTAAGTAACAATAACCTTCTCAATTTTACTGTCTATATTATGTGCGTCTGTATTAAGTGTTTGTATAAGGGACAGGTTGTAAGATTAGGCTTTGCCTAAAACCTCTATCCTTTGGTAATAAAGTTCAGTTTCAGTTTCAGTTTCAGTTTCTCTCTCTCTTTCTCTCTCTCTCTCTGTCTCTCTCTGTCTTTCTCTCTCTCTCTCTCTCTCTCTCTCTCTCTCTCTCTCTCTCTCTCTGTATGTATATTTTTGTTTGTTTAGTCTGTTAATCGTTTGCTTGTTTGTCGTTTACTTTTATTACTTCTTTAATGGATATTCCAACATTTTTAAAACGTATTATCATTAGATTAAACCCTCCCATGGGCGAAGGCTGGATGTAAAAAAGCACCTGTTTGCTTATGCCATTACCCTCGTAAATAAAGAATTTGTCATAAAGAATTTGTCTCTCTCTCTCTCTCTCTCTCTCTCTCTCTCTCTCTCTCTCTCTCTCTCTCTCTCTCTCTCTCTCTCTCTCTCTCTCTCTCTCTCTCTCTCTCTCTCTCTCTCTCTCTCTCTCTCTCTCTCTCTCTCTCTCTCTCTCTCTCTCTCTCTCTCTCTCTCTCTCTCTCTCTCTCTCTCTCTCTCTCTCTCTCTCTCTGGCTACGGTCATGGCTACTATACGTTTCTGTTTTTCATGTTGATTCTTCAGTAACTGCGTTGAAATGGGTCTCAACCAGTGTAAGATTGTCAACAACAGTGGTAAACTCTTTCACATCATCACCTTCAACAACTCGGACACCCTGTACTGGTTCTATCGGGAGTTCTGTCAACCCCCGGCCAATGGTGAGGAACTGTCAGTCGACGGTCTACCTGGGGGGTCGGCGGTGAAAGTGGGGGTCGTGTACAACCATAAAAAAGGACGGGCCGTTTTCGATCTCTTCAAGGTGAAACATGGGGCCACGCTCACTATACAAGTAAGGCTGCAATGCAAAGGCACATACAGGCTATCTCGTTCTCTGTCTCTGTCTAGCATTTCTGTCTCTGTCTGTCTGTCTGACAGTCTGTCTGTCTTTCTGTCTGTCTGTCTGTCGGTCTGTCTGTCTGTCTCTTTCTCTCTCTCTCTCTCTCTCTCTCTCTCGCTCTCTCTCTCTCTCTCTCTCTCTCTCTCTCTCTCGCCCTCTCTTCTTATTGTATCATCATCATCATCATCATCATAATCGTCATTATCATCAGCATCAGCATCATCATCATCATTGTCATCGTCGTCATCGTCGTCGTCGTCGTAGTCATTGTGATCATCATTATCATCATCATTGATGCATGTGTGTTTGTGTGTGTTTGTTTTTCACTTTGTGTTATAAGAACGGAGTTTGTATCTCCCTTGACAAACCTTCCTGGGATATAGGAAAGGACCCCCTAATTCAGATTTACATGTTTGCAATGCTCGCACCGGAGGTGATCCAGACTGACTGGAAGGGCGAGACAGGCACCTGCATTGAAATTTGATGTGTTAAATTACTCCTTTGTAGGCCAAAAATGGTTGTGCAGAATGATTCCAACACTAGAACTTTAAGCAAGTGTTCGTTTTAAGTGCCTGTTTGTTTGTTTTTTTAAATATCAGCCGCAGTCGCCATTGCCGAACGCACAGAAGACAGAAATTACCGATGTTGTTTAAAGTCAACAAGCAAAGACAAGTCGCGTAAGGCGACAATACAACATTTAATCAAGCTGTCGAACTCACAGAATGAAACTGAACACACTGCATTTTTTCAGCAAGACCGTATACTCGTATTTTCGTCAGTCCACCACTCGTGGCAAAGGCAGTGACATTGACATTCCAGAATAGCGCGGTAGCTGTTGCGCTGAGCATGATAGCACGCTTTTCTGTATCTCGATTCTGTTTAATTTTCTGAGCTTGTTTTTAATCCAAACATATCATATCTATATATTTTTGGAATCTGGAACAGACAAGGAATAAATATAGGTTACACACTCTGAGTTCTTAATACCGTGCATATTTTTCCTAGGGTCGATTTTCAGGTATTACCGAGCCTCTGGCACGATATTCAGGACGAGGTGTGTATACCATTACTCCGACGTTTTCATAAAAAAACACCACTTTTTGACACAAACTCGGCAAGTGCCTGTTTTATTCTTACACAAACCTTCCGCGACCGTAAATCGTGTCATCAAATTAATGTGCGAAACGAGTCCCCTTTTGTCTTTTTGGTAAACGCGCCATAAAACGTCTGCTTTTGTATTCAGTCATCTATACTGCTTAAGGAAACGAATAATATATGTGACGTACGATCAGATGTTCCATTGTTGTGTTGTAACTATAGACGCTTGGTCTGTGCACCTTGAAGAAGGCCTGCGGGCCGAACATGAGGATTTAAAAAGATGCGACATTCTGGCTTGGTTTTGGACTTGTTATTGTTGTTTATATATGTATAGGTTACAACACGAGTGGTTTTTTATATGGCTTGTATTTCAGTCAAGACACAGCGGATGAATATCATCGGGAGACACAAGCCTCTGGCGAGTGGATCTCGATTGATATTCCCGCTGGGTCTTGACTGCAATACAAGCCATATAAAGAACCACGAGTGTTGTAATCTGTATATCCCATTCTACCATCAAACACAAAGTGGAGACTACTAGCGGCACTGTTGCGATCTGTGGAGTGTAAGACAGTGGTGCCAGCGAGACTTGGCCCTTTTGCAACCTTAAACTAAGTGACCGTTGCTGAAAAAATAAAACGAATGAGTGCATCGATAAGTACGCGGTAACACTACTTTCAGACCATTTAAAAGCTTTAAGTAAAGGTTCATAAGTTGCAGGAAAGTAATGAAGTCGTATAGAAATCAATTTAGTTGAAGAGCACAATTCTTTTGTTTTGCGTTTCAGGTCGGCAGAACGGGCGAAACCGGTTTGGCACCCATTTGACTTACTCGATTCAGAATCGATTCCACGTTGTTTTTCTCGAACGTTTTATTATACAATTAGGCTTATTGACAGAGAAGCAAATTCTAGGGAACAAATATGTAGGTTTAGATTTAACCATTTGCTCCTTATTTGAAATGTATCTACGTGATAAACTGTTTTGCGAGTGTGTTTGCATGGATGAACCTAAACTGGTATGGGTGTGAGGAAAATGGGACCAAGTTGGCAAAGTCGCGAATTGCTGACACCAAGTCTGTCACCGCCGATTGATTGCATGTTGAAGGAATATGACTGGATTACGGAAAAATACACACATATTAAGTTCTTGGATACCTTCATCGCCAATGTGGACTTACTGTAGAGCCAGGCAAAAGAGTAGACTTGCTCGCAAAATACGTGAAACAGCCGATGTTTGATAACGAAGCGAAGCCAAACAAGGTAAGGACGCTTCTCGGTCCCGCTACGCATGTCACCAGACCAGTGTTGTTGCTTTGAGTTTGACTAACAAACTCGAAACTGTCATTTAAAACATGAGCCAAATGTGTATTGATTGTGTGATTAGTCTATGTGACAGGGCTTCTATTATCTGTGCTCCCTAGCTTCTGTCAGTTCCCACACAGACACTGCCAGAGGAACTGAAGACCCGCACCAAACACACTGACAGACTTTCACAAACAGTCGTCTGCTACGATGCAAGGGAGGGTACTCGTTTTTACATTTAGTCAAGTTTTGACTAAATATTTTAACGTAGAGGGGGGAATCGAGACGAGGGTCGTGGTGTATGTGTGTGTGTGTGTGTGTCTGTGTGTGTGTGTAGAGCGATTCAGAGAAAAGTACTGGACCGATCTTCTTGAAACTTTACATGAGAGTTCCTGAGTATGATATCCCCGAACGTATTTTTCTTTCTTTTGATAAATGTCTTAGATGACGTCATATCCGGCTTTTTGTAAAAGTTGAGGCGGCACTGTCACGCCCTTATTTTTTGAGCTAATGGATTGAAATTTTGGTCAAGCAATCTTCGACAAAGCCCGGACTTTGGTATTGCATTTCAGCTTGGTTGCTTAAAAATTAATTAATGACTTTGGTCATTAAAAATCTGAAAATTGTAAAAAAAAATAAAAATTTATAAAACGATCCAAATTTACGTTCATCTTATTCTCCATCATTTTTTAATTCCAAAAACATAGAAATATGTTATATTTGGTTTAAAAACAAGCTCTGAAAATTAAATATATAAAAATTATTATCAAAATTAAATTGTCGAAATCAATTTAAAAACACTTTCATCTTATTCCTTGTCGGTTCCTGATTCTAAAAACATATAGATATTATATGTTTGGATTAAAAACACGCTCAGAAAGTTAAAACAGAGAAGTACAGAAAAGCGTGCTATCCTTCTTAGTGCAACTACTACCCCGCTCTTCTTGTCAATTTCACTGCCTTTGCCATGAGCGGTGGACTGACGATGCTACGAGTATACGGTCTTGCTGAAAAATGGCATTCCGTTCAGTTTCATTCTGTGAGTTCGACAGCTACTTGACTAAATATTGTATTTTCGCCTTACGCGACTTGTTTGTTTTCCAAAGGTGTATTTCCAGAAAGTTGGACGGAGTCCATTGTTATCCCTTTGTTTAAGAAAGGCGATGTGAATGATCCGAATAATTATCGTGGAATGTCATTGTGTAATGTTAGTAGCAAGGTCTATAGCAGGTTGCAAGAATGGATTGAATGTAATAACAGTACGGGTGAATATCAAGCTGGGTTTAAAAATAATTATTCCACTATTGATCATATGTTTACACTGTTGGCCTTTGTACAGAAACAATTTTCTTTGAATCGTAAGCTGTATGTTGCCTTTATAGATTTTGAGAAGGCGTTTGATTCCATCAACAGAGCTTTGCTCTGGCCAATTCTGTTAAAAAATGGTATAAAAGGGAAACTCTTTAGGTGTGTGAAGAGTATGTATGATAATGTAAAAATAAAAGTGAGATGTGGAGCAAAGTTTACGGATTATATTAATTGTACATTTGGTGTTAAACAGGGCGATGTATGTAGCCCAGTTTTATTTTCTCTCTTTATCAATGAGTTAGCACTTGAGATAATTGAGAATGGAAGACATGGTGCCACATTTACTGATGATTATTTGGAATTGTTTATTCTTTTGCTTGCTGATGATTTATTGTTGTTATCAGAGACTGTTGTGGGTCTACAGACTCAGTTAAATAATTTACGCAGGGCAGTGTCCTCTCTTCATTTAAAGGTAAACATGAGTAAAAGTAACATTATTGTGTTTAGGAAAGGTGGATATTTGAGTGCAAGGGAAAGATGGACATAATTATGGGGTTGATATTTTACCTGTTGTAAAAGTGTATAAGTATTTAGGAATATTGTTTTCAACTCGACTCAGTTTCACTGCTGCCTGTAGTGATCGCTCAAGCTGGGCCAAGAATGCTCTGATGTGTATTATACAAAGATTATCTGTGCTTAATAATAATAGTTTGCATGTTTTTTTGAAGATGTTTGATTCCCAAGTACAACCAATAGTACAGTATGGTGCTGAGATATGAGGATTGGATAAAGCTGCTCTGCAGTGTGAAAAAGTCCATTTATTTGCATTGAAGAAGTTCTTAGGAGTTCGTATGCGAACACCTAATGACCTGGTATATGGTGAGACAAACAGATATCCGATATATTTGAATTCTATTTTAAGATGCGTTAGCTACTGGATGAAATTGTTAAAGATGGAGGCGCACAGACTTCCTCGTAAATCATATGATATGTTGTATAAAATGGATGAGAGTGGTAAAAAGAACTGGGCCTCAAGTGTCCGTTGTAAATTGTATGAGTACGGTTTTGGTTTTGTGTGGTTGAATCAGGGCGTTGTTAATGAAAAAGAGTTTTTGCGTGTTTTTAGGGAAAGGTTGGTCGATTGCAGATGGCAAGAGTGGGATTATCATATTCAAAATAGTGATAGATTTGCTGTTTATCGGACATTTTGTACTGTACATGACATTAAACCCTACCTTTTGTTGAATATGGATAGACATCTAAAGTTTATTATGACTAGGTTGTCGATTCGGTATTTCAGAAATAAATGTGCATGCTAACCGATATAAACAGCATGATGCCGATCAGTTAATGTGTCCCCTTTGTAAAGTAAAACAAGAAGATGAAGTCCATTTTGTTTTGTGTTGTCCATACTTAAACAGATTAAGAGAACAATTTATCCCATTTAAATATTATAAATACCAAGGCACTTTTAGACTCAGCTTGCTCCTGGCTTCACCTCAAGAAACTGTTGTTAGAAATGTATCCTTGTATTTGTATAAAGCCTTTAAATTAAGAGATGTTTTAACCTCTTAGTTAAATAACGTGTAATGTATGTTTTAATCCGTAGTGTTGTGCGATTATTATGTTGTACCTTTTTTGCACCTGATGAGTTAAATTATTTGCAACGTTAATCATTTGTTCACACTCCAATCCGTCATAAGGGGCTATGGCCTATTGAATAAATTATCTGCGTCTGCGTCTCTCTCTCTCTCTCTATCTCTCTCTCTCTCTCTTTCTCTCTCTCTCT
>NW_027127047.1:52831-75331 GCF_037325665.1 Littorina saxatilis | reverse complement strand
GACAAGAGGTGTATTTCTTTTAACTGTGGTGAATCGGGATAGCTAAACGTGGTGGTAATTTTTTTTGTGAGTTCACCAGTAAAATCACTATGTGTTATGTTCTATATTGTTTTCATATTTCTCTTCTTCAGTTTCTGGTCATCTGATTGTTATTTTGTTTACATATTCACACTATAATCTTACAATTACTTCAGTAGTGTTTGCGTGAAAAAGTCTTATACCTGTGCTCAAACTTCAGTCGCTATCTTAAAACTTTGTCCGACAAGCTCGTTTCTGTTTGTTTTATCCTGAGAAAGCAAACCTTGAACTAACAAGAAACATAACTTTTGAAATAGCTATAATCACTTTGAAATATGGCCTTATTAAAAAATAACTGATTAGGGTCGGTATTCAAGCTTTTTAAATCGCATTTTTTTCTGTTCAATTAAACTAATGTTTTACCAGTGATGAATTGTATGGGAAATTTGAATACCCTATATTCCAATTCCATACCTTATCTTAAAAATAGGAGCTTGACGCCTCTTTTCGCATGTTGTCAAGTTTTTAGTAAATGTATGCGCGCGCGCGCACGCGTGTGTGTGTGTATGTGTGTGTGTGTGTGTGTGTGTGTGTGTATGTGTGTGTGTGCGTTTGTGTGTGTGTGCGCGTGCGCGTGCGTGTGTGTGGTTGCATGCTTTCTGTGTGCTTGTTAGGTGCATGTCTGTGGAGCATATTCGTTTATTTACTACATGCTGATGGTTTTCCTGTCGTTTCAGGAGGTGTCCAAAAAGAACGGAGTGGAGAGTTTCACTGAGACCAAGGAGGTCGAGCTCCTTAAACGTGGACGGTCCATCAAGATGTCAGCTGACCATGCAGAGGGAGTGGTGCACCTTCTTCAGACCGCTGGTCACTTTTCTGGAGTCGTTGCAGGTGGTGTGACAGGTGTCAATTTTGTTAGAGGCAGGATTTACAGGATGCATGTCCAGCCTTCCAATTCTAGTACAGGCTGACTTGTATTGTATCTGGTCTACACTATTAACTGCACTTTTGAAAATGCTTTTTTGTAACCAGTTGGTAGCAGTGTGTGAGTTACTATGTAACTCAATCGGCAAAAGTAGCACACATTGCAAACGCTTTGTTAGTGTTTACAATGTGTGCTACTTTCGTTGGTAGAATTATATGCCTCACACTTTCGTGTTTGCCCCTACTAAATAAAACGTGTGCACAATTGTATGTTACACGTTTCCGAGTTTAACAAGAACTCACTTTCTCATTCGATCCCTTTCTCTCTCTCACACTCTCTCTCTATTGATCTCTCTCTCTCTCTCTCTCTCTCTCTCTCTCTCTCTCTCTCTCTCTCTCTCTCTCTCACACTCTCTCTCTCTCTCTCACACACACTATCTCTCTCACACACGCTATCTCTCTCTCTATCTCTCTCTCTCTCTTTCTCTCTCTCTCTCTCTCTCTCTCTCTCTCTCTCTCTCTTTTCTCTCTTCCCCTTGAAAGATCAGTTAATGGTAAACAAGGCTGTCTTTATGTTTCAAATGATTTACAATAATGTTCCCAGGTATTCCACATCACATTTCAGGCATACCACACACAGATATGGGTCCTAGAATTTGATCCCCCTACCCCTTGTCTAGAATTGTATAAGTCAAGTTAATTCTTCTCAAGAGCGTCTCTCTGGAATTCCCTTTCCCTCCAAATGCGAAATGCCTCTTCTGTGAAATCGTGTAGGCGCCAGTTCCATTCCCGCTTGATGGGTACATATATATAACCCTTTTCATGTATGATATAATAGTGCTTTTTACGTTTAGTCAAGTTTTGACTAAATGTTTTAACATTGAGGGGGGAATCGAGACGAGGGTCGTGGTGTATGTGCGTGTGTGTGTGTGTGTGTGTCTCTGTGTGTGTGTGTGTGTGTGTGTGTGTGTGTGTGTGTGTGTGTGTGTCTGTCTGTGTGTGTGTGTGTGTGTGTGTGTCTGTGTGTGTGTGTAGAGCGATTCAGACTAAACTACTGGACCGATCTTTATGAAATTTGACATGAGAGTTCCTGGGTATAATATCCTCAAGACGTTTTTTTAATTTTTTTTTATAAATGTCTTTGATGACGTCATATCCGGCTTTTCGTGAAAGTTGAGGCGGCACTGTCACGCCCTCATTTTTCAACCAAATTGGTTGACATTTTGGTCAAGTAATCTTCGACAAAGCCCGGACTTCGGTATTGCATTTCAGCTTGGTGGCTTAAAAATTAATTAATGCCTTTGGTCATTACAAATTTGAAAATTGTAAAAAAAATATTTTTTTTATAAAACGATCTAAATTTACGTTCATCTTATTTTCCATTATTGGCTGATTTCAAAAACATATAAATATGTTATATTTGGATTAACAACAAGCTCTGAAAATTAAATATATAAAAATTATTATCAACATTTTTTTTCGAAATCAATTTAAAAACACTTTCATCTTATTCCTTGTCGGTTCCTGATTCCTAAAAAACATATACTGTAGATATGATATGTTTGGATTAAAAACACGCTCAGAAAGTTAAAACGAAGAGAGGTACAGAAAAGCGTGCTATCCTTCTCAGCGCAACGAATACCCCGCGCTCTTCTTGTCAATTCCACGGGCACTGCCTTTGCCACGGGCGGTGGAGTGACGATGCTACGAGTATACGGTCTTGCTGCGTTGCATTGCGTTCAGTTTCATTCTGTGAGTTCGACAGCTACTTGACTAAATGTTGTATTTTCGCCTTACGCGACTTGTTTAATGTTGATTTGTTCTTTATATGTGTGTATTGATAATTATACTATACATGCAAATGATCGTGATAATTCCCTACTCACATGTCCCCCTCTTATCTCCAGATGATTTGGATGTTTATATGCAACGCTTTAGTACAACTGTGCTGCAATTGCCACACTATATTGTTTTCCCATTTGTGAGTGTGTATAAGAAACTATAACCTTTTTCCTGCTTACTTTAAAAACAAAAAGTATGTGCGTCTGTATTAAGTTGGTTTAAACAGTGTTTATTCAACAATTCATATGTATTTGAACATGATACATGTTACGGATCATCAACAAGCTCAAGCTTATGGTGGTGACCCTAACGGGAGAATTAAACATATGGATTTCAATAACTTGCGACGAGACTTCGACAAACACTTTCCAAACCAAAACAAATGAGAAACAAACAAAATGTGCAAACATACATGTATATATATAATTATATACATATTTGACAAAAAGCAAAGGCATAATGGAGACAGGACACGACAATAGAGTGGACACAGAATATAAAAGGGAAAGAGAGAGAGGAAAGGAGAGGGCGAGAGAGAGAGTAAGCGAGAGAGAGAGAGAGTAAGTCGGGAGATAGAGAGAGAGAGAGAGAGAGAGAGAGAGAGAGAGAGAGAGAGAGAGAGAGAGAGAGAGAGTGAGAGAGAGAGAGAATTGAACTTTATTTTACAAGGATTTAGATTTAAGGCTACGCCTTTTCTTACAATCTGTCCTTGGGACGCATAGACACACAATTATATAATTAAAATAAAAATTAAAAAAAAAAAAAATTAAAAAGTTAAAAAGAGAGAGAGAGAGAGAGAGAGAGAGAGAGAGAGAGAGAGAGAGAGAGAGAGAGAGAGAGAGAGAGAGAGAGAGAGAGAGAGAGAGTACATTAGTATACATCACAATTGCATATACCAATAACAATCGCTATAACTTCTTAATTAAATTTAGACTTAGATTATCTATAATTAATGGGGCATACTGCACTCAAATTCGTTTTGCCCCAAGTCGGCCAGTTGAAATAATATATTCCTGGACTTTATCAAAAACAGATTCATTTGATTCTTTTGACAATCGTGCATCACCAAATAAGAGTGTTGCTATCGTAATTTGGTCAGTGGGGAGAGTACCTATTGTTCTGGTTCGGTCTCTATCGTATTGAGGGCAATCTAAAAGAAAGTGTTTTACGTCTTCTGATGCGTGGCCACAGGCACACGCTGGATTATTGCTCAAATGCCTATCGACTAGGTGCTGGTTTAAATCGGTCATGCCTAACCTTAATTTACTGTGAATCACTTGGACCTGTCGTTCTCCAATGTAAAAATACGGTGGCACAACTGGATCGTTAGCAGTTAAATATCTTTTAAATTGGCTTGTGGATTCGATAAGTTTGATTGCATCAGGCAAGGCATTCCATAGATGTGTTGTTGATGGGAAAAACAATGATTTATACAATTCTGTTTTGTACATGCGAATTCGTATTGCCTCTAAGTGAAGACCTTCTAATTCATCTGCCAATCCGGTAGTGCAATTATCTCATACAACGTCTGCGTAATCAATACTTGGCAATATAAATGATTTATACATGTTTATACATGTTTTCTAGGGATTTTCTGCTTAATCTATATTGATATGAGCGCAGACAAGAAATCAATAAGCGGCATTTGGCTACGATAGATTTTGTTTGGGACTCCCATTTACAATTATTTTGAACGATTACACCTAGGTGCTTGTGCTTTTCTACATCTTGTAATGTGTTATCGCCAAACTTTAATTCAGTAAAATCCGGATTCTGTTGTCTGCCTAAATTTAATAATTCGGTTTTAGTTTGACTGAAAAGAACTTTCCACTTTTTTGCCCATTTAAAAATTTTACTCGGGTCTGAATTTAGAATCTCGGCTCTGAGAACAGGATTTTCAACGGATAAATACATACTTGTGTCATCAGCGAATAATTTAATAACAGATTCAATATTTTTCACTATATCGTTAATATAAACGAGGAACAACGTAGGGCCTAATACTGATCCTTGTGGGACTCCTGCTGAGACGGGTAAATATATTGACTTATTTCCTTTTAAAACAACTGCCTGTTTACGCCCAGAGAGGTAATCTTGGAACCAGATTAAGAGCCGTCCACGTATTTCGATTGCTTCCAGTTTCCTAATAAGGCCCTTGTGCCATACTTTATCAAACGCTTTAGATATGTAAAAAAATACGGCTTGAGTAGGAATATTATTGTCTAGAGATTTACACAAGTCATTATACAAAGAAATCAACTGGTAGGTGGTGGAATCTTTTGGTATGAATCCAGACTGGTAAGGCGAAAGAATGATGTTGAGAGTTAAGTATTCAAATACTCGTGACTGGACACATTTTTCAAACACCTTTTCGATACAGCTTAGGAGAGAAATGGGTCGATAATTTGAACAATCAGTCTGTATTAAGTTGTTGTATGGCATTTTAGTGGCAAAGTAAGAATTATAATCAAAAGCACATGTCACAAGGGCAGTAAGATAAGGCTTTGCCTAAAACCTCTATCCTTTGGTAATAAAGTTCAGTTTCAGTTTCAGTTTTAGTTTATTTCTCTTTCTTTCCTCTGTTTCTCTAACACGCAACCAAAAAAAGCCTTTCACAAATTCAATGCATATTGCAACAGAGCTTAAATGATGTATCTGAAAGGTTAAAAAACTAAAGAATTCTGTACTCACCGATACAAGGACAGCACAAGACAGTACGAATGTTTGTAAGCTTCATCGGGAACAAACAAACACAAAAGGCAAGACAAAGCAGAAGCTTACATAAGCGAAAATTCGTACTGTCTTGTGCTGTTCTCATCGGTGAGTACATAAGTCTTTTTTTTTTTTTTTTTTTTAAACTTTGTTCATCTCACCACAATCACGTTGTTGTTTAAGCTACTCTTACACTGTGCCGAATTGCCCTTGCGAATAGCATTTTCCAATAATTCACAATGATCGGGACATGGTCGCAAGACTTTCGTAAATGTTCTTAACTATTCGTTACAATTCGTCTCTTGTTTTGAACATAGCAACTTGCTCCTAATATTCGCAAGGAAGTCATATTGCTATTTTTCTCGCAACGTACTCGTTAGTACTCGCAAGACATTTGTAATCATCGCAAAGTATTCGTGGCGCTAGCAAGCCATTCGCAACCATTCGTTATGCCTGTCTTTACATTGTGCCGAATATCCTTGCGAATATGAACATGTTGTATTCGGCAAAAAAATAGACACATGGACATGAATAATATAGAAAATTGGAAGCCTTACCAATCCTTGCGAATTTCTTATGCCTAGTTCACACCAACGGCGAATGCCGCGCTTTAAATCGGCGAGCAAAGCGCCATCACTTTTCCAAAAATATCACGATCTGATAAGCTCTGATACGAATTGGTTACGCTTGCTTGCGAATCTCTACCGATCATTGCGAATGCATAGGAATCCATATCAATATTTATTGTGAAGTTCTTACGATTGGTTGCGAGTGCTTGCGAATGTCTACTGATCATTGCGAATGCATAGGAATCCATATACACATTTCTTGCGTATTTCTTGCGAGTTTATTACGAATCTTGCGAATGGCCTTGCGAGTTCTTGCAAACACTTTACGAATAATTGCAGTCACTCGCAAGCATTCGTAAGGCTTTCGCAACATTCTTATGAATTGGCAAGAAATGGTCAAAACATTCCTGAGAAATTCGTAATGAATTCGCAACCATTCGCAAGATGTTGGCAAAATGTGCACAAAACAACAACATTACGAGCGCTACGCATATCTTTACGATGATTACGAATGGTTTGCGAATACTTACGAGTACGTTGCGAAACATTCAGAATATGACTTCCTTGCGAATATTAGGAGCATGTTGCTAATGTTCGCAAAAAGAGACGAATGGTGGCGAATGGTTAAGAACATTTACGAATGCCTTGCGACCATGTCCCGATTATTACGAGTTATTGGCGACATCTATTCGCAAGGGCAATTCGCCAGAGTGTAAGAGCAACATTACGAACAATGCGAATTGCATACTCGTTTTATTCGTAAAATGCTGCAAACGCAAGCACTCGCAACACTCGCAAGGCCACTCGCAACGTTCGTAATAGATCCGTATATGGATTCGTATACAATCGCAATGATCGGTAGACATTCGCAAGCAGTCGCAACCATTCGTATGACATTCACAAGGATTCGTAAGCCTTCGATTTTTCTCTGTTTTTTCCTGTCCATTCGTCTCTTTTTTGGCCGAATGCAACATTTTCATATTCGTAAGGATATTCGGCACAGTGTAAGACAGGCTTCAGATATCTAAAAGGTGTTTTGCAAATCGTAGATACAACACATTCTTTGATAACCATGCAACATTCGCCAAATAAATCAACTTTCAAATATGTCTCTGATGCTGTCCCTTAATGAGCACTCTGTTGGGCAAGGACCTGAGAACATATGCAACATAACAAAAACATACAAACAACTGAAAAAGTCGGTCTGACTAAAGACTATGCGACCTCCAACTAAAGCATGTGCATGAAATAGTGTTGTTGTTGTTGTTCTAATATATTTACAGTATTTTCTCACGTTGTACCAAGTTTAAAGTCAACAAGTCAAAAATAAGGGAGTAATGAAGCATTTTCGGAGAGCTATCAAGCGTTTGCCTTCGAAAGTGCATCATAACTCCCTTAGTTTTGATTTATATAACTTAAAAGTGACTTTGATTTGAGGTCGCGTGTGCGGGTTAACAATGCGAACAGGGTCGGATGCAGAAATCCGATGCTTTCACTTTCGCTCGATAACTCTTCAAAATGCTTCATAACTCCCATATGTTGTATTTATATAACCCAAAACTTGGTACAAAGTCAGATAATGTTCTGAAGATATAAAATTAATATATTAACATACTTTGGCTGGAGGTCGCACACGGTCGCGCGTGCGGTCGCGTGTGGTCGCGTAGTCTTTAGTCAGAACTGAACAAGTAGCCTGCAAGCGAGCTAAAACCTACAAAATGTTAACAGAAGCAATGGAAACAGAGAACACAGAGAGAGACACGACAAGACAAGACACATTATATATTAACGAGGGTAATGGCGTAAGCAAACAGGTGCTTATTTTTCCATCAAGCCCTTTTCCATGAGAGGGACTTATCTAATCATAAAAAGAAGTCATCAGAACAAACAAACAGACAACTAACCAACACAATGATACATAGAGACGAACATTCAACGTTATTGTCAAGGGCATAATTGAAACTGATGTTACAAGCAAGCAACGTAGAGAGAGAGAGAGAGAGAGAGAGAGAGAGAGAGAGAGAGAGAGAGAGAGAGAGAGAGAGAGAGAGAGAGAGAGAGAAAGAGAGAGAGATAGAGAGAGAGAGAGATAGAGAGAGAGAGAGAGAGAGAGAGAGAAAGAGAGAGAGAGAGAGAGAGAGAGAGAGAGAGAGAGAGAGAGAGAGAGAGAGAGAGAGAGAGAGAGAGAGAGAGAGAGAGAGAGAGAGAGAGAGAGAGAGAGCGTGCTGCGTCGTACCAGATTTACACTCGTTGATATTTTCAGATATTTAAAAGCTCGTTTTTGCTAGCAGTGCAACTCGTGTATAGTTGATACGACACAGCAAGCCATTTAGTTTTCGAGTTGGAGGAAGCATTTCGCATTCCCCGGCATTAACATAAGACAGTAATGAAAAAGGAAAGAGAAGAAGAAAATGAACTCGAAACAGAAAGTTAAGCAGCCAGGTCGTAACATCTGAAACGCCATATTCTGTGATTAGTCACACAATAATCACCACGTTAATTTGCTTTTAGTTATGCTGAAATCAGCCAGGAAGGGCCATCGCTTGATATCCTGTGTTGGAAAACAGATCTAAGAAGGTACTCAATTATACATTATAAAATGTGTCCATAATTAACCTCATGATTATCCAAAAGGAAACAAAGTTTGAAAAGAACAGGACACATAACGCGAACGGCATATTCGTGTAATTCTACAGGCTGCCTGTACATGACGAATTTGGTTTAAATAGCCGTTGTTTTCAATGGAGTTGTCTGCGGATTGTTTACGCTTTACTGTCAGATTCACACCCCGTTGTCAGGCAACTTTCCTGCTCAGATCATGTTCTGATGACGAAGCAATCGCTCGGTCGTGAAACTCAATCCTACTAAGAGATAAATACCAGCAGGAAAAATGTGACCCTCCACCACGGAATAAGTCGCATGTCACCTTGGCATGATTTCTTTATTTTTACATGTTCTTAAAGAGTTTTTTTATGCTCTATTCAGTGGTGAAAACCGTTTTTAGAAAATTTGTTCGAGTTATACGCCTGTGACTAAGGTGACCCTCACACTGATACCTGACACCCCCCGGGCGGCGTATATTACGCCTAGCGCAGAACCGCGCGAGGTGACATCCGACTCACTTATTGGTGGAGGGTCACGAATATAAGCAGAACGATTCAGACACTGGCATAATCAAAATGCGCACACATCCAAAGACACGTGCAGAAACAATAAAGAACAAAACAAAAGAAAACAAACAGACACACGGACGCAAGTACGAATCCCCTCACAGAATACCAACTGCTACCAACACGCTGTCATGATAAATAATACCACCCTCACCACCACCAATTTTGACAACTCCATTTACTTAACCGCCATTAGCGCTACCGACTTTACAATTGCCATATTTGCCACTGCTATTACCACCACCAAATTACCAACACTACCAACAATGCTAGCATTACCACAACTAGTGTTTTAAACACCAGCTTTACTATCAGGAATATTACTACCACCTCCATATTTGATATTATCATAGTATTAGCTTTTGACAAAACTAAAGTAGAAGAATGTTCTCATCCGTGGCCAGGTCTGTGGTGATGCGTCGAATGGGTTTGACGGAAATAACTTTGCCTTTAAACAAGAACGACTTTAGATCGTCAAGAAATATAAGAGCGGTACCAGGAAAAGTGACATAGCAAAGTGCGTTACATGAGATGCGCGTTATTTTCAAAAGAGCGGATAATCTTTCTCTCCTGCCATACACATCCGTTTTGCTTTCTCGTTTTATACAACGAGATTGTGTTGTGTTCCTTTTTTTTTCGATGCCTCTGCATTCCAGATGCAAAAACAATGTACAAATATAACATTTCCCTACTAGCCTAGTGTTCTAACGAAAGGTATTTGATTTTCATCACACTCTCTCTCTCTTTCTCTCTCTCTCTCTCTCTCTCTCTCTCTCTCTCTCTCTCTCTCTCTCTCTCTCTCTCTCTCTCTCTCTCTCTCTCTCTCCCATTCTCTCTCTCTCTCTCTCTCTCTCTCTCTCTCCCATTCTCTCTCTCTCTTTCTGTCTCTCTCTCTCTCTCTCACACACACACACACACACACACACACACACGCACACACACATACAGACACACATAAACACACACACGCACCCGCACACACATGCACGCACCCACACACACACACACACACACACACACACGCACACACACATGTAC
This sequence comes from Littorina saxatilis, assembly GCF_037325665.1. NCBI lineage: Eukaryota > Metazoa > Mollusca > Gastropoda > Littorinimorpha > Littorinidae > Littorina > Littorina saxatilis. The sequence goes on along the minus strand of NW_027127047.1, from coordinate 65,058 downwards.
ACACGCTCGCACGCACGCAAGCACACACACACACACACACACACACACACACACACACACACACACACACACACACACACACACACACATACATACACACACAGACAAAGCTCTAGATATTTAGCATGCTTCAAGTGTAACAGAACAGAGGGAACTCGTACATTTTCTTTACATAAATCGTTTATCTCACACGTGTTATTCTGAAGATCGTTTAAACACAATCTTATTTCTAACTCAGGAAAACTCGATGTTCTGTAGGGCATGTCTGACGCCTAAAGAGTGTTTTTGTGAGGACGCGCTCATATTACATCCGGCACACATGGATAATGTTTTAGCAAAAAAAGGTCGGGTGGTAGTGAAATATGGTGGATAACTAAGACCTAGGTATCTAATTTAATGTAACGGAAAAGGTTTATTTCGGGCAATGTGTGTTGAAAATATGCATACAAACAGCATGAACGTTTACATGCACGCAGAAATCGTTCCAGTACTCGCAGATGAACGGACCTGCGGTTAAATGTAATTGTGATGTCGAACAAATGTTTATTGATACAACTTGTGTTTAACAGTATATACTGTGCTTTACAGAGTGGCTCGTGTTTAAGAGAGTAAGCAAGAGAACATGTATTCAAGAAACCCCATGGGTGTACATGCAAATACAAATAACACTACTACGTATGTAAACTCATTCCGTTGAATTATTTTTTTTCTCATAAGTATGGATTTCATGTCAAACAAATAGCAATTCCCGGAGTAAGGCTCAATTCATTTATACATAGCATTGCGGGAAAAACAAAACAATTAAGTAGAAGTGCAACGCCAAGGCACTGTATACCCCCAGAGCGAAAGGCGAATCTCTCTCTCTCTCTCTCTCTCCCTCTCTCTCTCTCTCTCTCTCTCTCTCTCTCTCTCTCTCTCTCTCTCTCTCTCTCTCTCTCTCTCTCTCTCTCTCTCTCTCTCTCTCTCTCTCTCTCTCTCTCTCTCTCTCTCTCTCTCTCTCTCTCTCTCTCTCTCTCTCTCTCTCTCTCTCTCTCTCTCTCTCTCTCTCTCTCTCTCTCTCTCTCTCTGAACCCTGACAGCTTCGTCAGACAATCATCATAATGTGTCTATGTCTCAACATAATCTGTGTGGAATTACATTCTGTCCAAGATACCATCTGAATACAGGTAACCGTATTGTTACAAGGACAAACCACACCTAGTAAATACACAATATAATAGCAGCTACGCTTGCATGGCTTGTTAAATTACTTATTCGCGATTGAACAGTTTAACACGTTTAACTGCAGAAAACAAACATTGTTGGTGTAAATAACACATACATAATTTGTTTACCAACACGCTTAAACGCGAACACATTGGAATCAAAATCAACTCTTTTGGGTGTGTTGCATTGGTACCAAACAGCTCTGCGTTCTATAGTTATGTTAGATGATCATAGGTTGAAGTTTCCTCCAACTGTTCCCGTCGAGAAAATGTCAAGTGGCGGTATTCGTCAGCGGTTCCAGTTGTCTTCATGATCCCCTCTGCTCTGTTTTGCACTGACTGCACATTCGTGTAGTATCCTTGTTGTTGGGCGTGTCTGTGTTGTGGTATGTGTTGGGGTCGGGACGCTGCAAGTTTACGTTACTGCTGTCTTTCTTTGCTGCATGGCTGTCCTGAAATACAATGTATACGGTAAAGATAATTTGATATGGCTACGATTATTTCATAGTGTGGAGATTCATCATCATACTGAATGAATCCCATAATAATTTCTCTTGATTAGTATTATTGTTACCTATTTGGTGCTCATTTAGAACATGGTTACTTTAGTTTGATTTGCCTTAGGGATATACGTAATTGTGTGTCCCCTTCAGACACTCTGCCACGGCAGATATAGTGTTAAAAGACTCCATTATCACTGTTATTTTTATTTATATGAATAATATATTTAAGTTTCAATTAAAAGTCTCTGCACTTGCTCACTATTGTACAAAACACCCCCATAAAAAAACTATGATTGTCATTGTATGTTCACAAACGCACCTGATCAGTGGGTAAGGGAGGTGACTCTTCCACGTTCATGTACACGTTGGTGACAGAGTTGTTCTTCTTGGAGTCAGACACACATTCGGAGTTAACAGCGTCTGGACAATAATGCATCATTTTGTTCTCTGTTTTGTACATGTATTTGTGTGTGCGTGTGTGTGTATGTCTGTGTGTGTGTGTGGGTGTGTGTGGGTGTGTGTGTGTGTGTGTGTGTGTGTGGGTGGGTGTATGTGTGTGGGTGTATGTGTGTGTGTGTGTGTGTGTGTGTGTGTGTGTGTGTGTGTGTGTGTGTTGTGTTGTATTGTGTGTGCTTGTACTTCTGTCTGTTTGTTTGACTGTCTGTTTCTAAGTGTGCGTGACACACACACACACACACACACACATTCTTACACACACACACACACACACACACACACACACACACACATAGATATATACACACACACACACACACCCACACACACACACACACACACACACACACACCCATCAACTCACACAGACTAACCACACACACACACACACACACACACACACACACACATACACGCATACAGGAATAAAACAGTGTGTGCATGGTTTGTTATATTACTAAGTTTGACAAATGAAAACACATGCTCATATTTACCTAAGATGAACTTGAATAAAAGCTACTCCAGAGTCAGCGATGTACCAAACATGAATCATATTTACAATATTCTCTCGACGGTTCTTTCCCTTTTCAATATCGTCTTCTTTTGGATACCCTTAAGGCTGGAGTATACACCTGAGGCCATATTTCAAAGTGGTTAGGCAGTTTTAAAGGTTTGTTTTTTATGTTAGTTCAGTGTTTTGTTTGTCAGGAAAAAACAAAATGAATAGAGCTCGTCGCGCAACATTTTGAGATAACGACTAAAGTTTGAGCATAGGTATGAGATTTTTTCACGCAAACCCTACTGAAGAATGTGTGATATTGTATTGTGAATATGTTAACAAAAAAACAATCAGATGATCACAAACTGAAGAAGAGAAATAGGGAAGCAAAATAGAACATCAAACATAGTGTTTTTACTGGTGAATTTGGAGAAAAAACCCCATATGTATCCATTTTTGAAGCCCAATTTGAAGCATGGAACACAGTCAAACATAAATTAAAAGGGTTATAGTGGTTACAGTGTTCAGAAATAGTGTTAAATAACAAGTTGAGTTATCCCTCTTCACAAATTTTAAAAGAAATACACCTCTTGTCGCGCAAAATTTTGAACTGTGATGCTTTTACTACCCCCACCCCCTACCCATTTTTCAGAAAAGAGTGCATATTATCTTCCAAATAGACAAGCTAGGTAGTCAGATGATCAAAACTTAAGAACAGAAATAGGGAAGCAAAATAGAACATGCAACATTGTGATTTAACTGGTGAATTCAGAAAAAAACACTTTTTTACTCATTTTATTAGCTGAATTTAAAGCTTGGAAGACAGAAATAAATAAATTAAAAGTGAAAAACTGGTTACAGTGTTCAGAAATAGTGTTAGATACCAAGTTGAGTTATCCCTCTTCATCACAGTTAAAAGAAACGCACCTCTTGTCGCGCAAAATCTTGAACTGTGATGCTTTTACTACCCCCTACCCATTCTTCAGAAAAGAGTGCATATTATCTTCCAAATAGAAAGGCAAGGTAATCAGATGATCAAAAACTTCAGAACAGAAATAGGGAAGCAAAAAAGGAACACCAAACAGTGATTTAACTGGTGAATTCAGAGAAAAAAAACCACTTTTATTTACTCATTTTATAAGCTGAATTTAAAGCTTGGAAGACAGAAAAAAAAATTAAAAGTGCTAAAGTGGTTACAGTGTTCAGAAATAGTGTTAGATACCAAGTTGAGTTATCCCTCTTCATCACAGTTAAAAGAAACACACCTCTTGTCGCGCAAAATCTTGAACTGTGATGCTTTTACCTCCCCCACCCCCTACCCATTTTTCAGAAAGAGTGCATATTATCTTCCAAATAGGAAAGCATGGTAATCAGATGATCAAAAACTTCAGAAGAAATAGGGAAGCAAAATAGAACATCCAACATAGTAATTTAACTGTTGAATTCAGAAAAAACACACTTTTTTTCTCAATTTTGAAGCTGAATTAGAAGTTTGGAAGGCAGAAACAAAAATTAAAAGAGCTAAAGTGGTTACTGTGTTTAGAAATAGTGTTTGATACCAAGTTGAGTTTTCGCTTTTTATCACAGTTAAAAGAAACACACCTCTTGTCGCGCACAATCTTGAACTGTGATCCTTTTACTATCCCCGCCCCCTACCCATTTGAACACAAAAGAGTGCATATTCTCTTCAAATTAGAAAAAAAAAATTAAGCAACTGGACATTTTTAGAATACATCTGTTTCTGTCAGTCCAAGGATTGCTTAGTCCATTAAAAACAAACAGACTAGGATTTAGTGCACCCCTTTTAAGAAAAAGTTAACATGATAATTGATATACAGGCTTTTTTTTATGCAATTACTACTGAAGATTCCAGACCAGGTAAAACAATCATTTTATATCCTTTGTCACATTTTTTAAAGTTTTGTTATCAATCTATCTATAGCGAGTCTTGTCTCTTTGTGTCAATTAGTTATTTCCAAGAATTGTATCCTGGCAAAAAAAAATCCCTACCTGCCTACCCTATTTTGTTTACCCATGTTATTAGAAACAGACAATTTATTTGTATTGGCCTAAAGATCTTGAAACATTTGTTTTAATAGAGAAATTACAAGTACAGCCCTTAGCTGTGTCACTCGAATTTCTTTGTCAGGCTGAAACTTAGCTGTTGCGTTAAAGTCTGCTGTGTGTGTCTGGGTCCAAAGCAACTATCACATTCTCATCTACACACTCACGTTACTCACACAAGTATACAATTCTACCCACAGAGGCGTTCGGGTATGGGGGTCTCGAACTCGGGCGAATCACACCACAAAATACAAAGTATAACGTACACATATTTTTCTATTGAACCAAAAAGCAAATTAAATCTTGAATAAATCAATCAAGCAAAACGTCCACACAATGACACACTCCCTCTCGGTTCACACTGCGCTCTGGGCGTGCACACTTGGCAGCACGTATACCGTTCCGACGCCGTTTGTCTTCCTGCAAGTCCAGCACAGGCACACGATTGTCCAAGAATCACAATAATCCTCGTGAATGTCACAGCAGGCATAGTAAGGTTACGTAGAAAAGTCCAAAAGGGTGCGTTAATGGTGGTAATCCGGCACACACACACAGACACACACACACACACACACTGACACGCGCACACACACACACACACACACACACACACACACACACACACGCACACACACACACACACACTCCGGTTTGGTAAGTTACCTGATAAATGTGGTTCTCAACTCACAAGACCAATTTGTCATCTTCCAGTGTGAAATTCAGATCTGCCCCAAGTACGTGCAATAAAATGTAGAAGCGATAATCTGAAAAATATCTTCGCGTGAACGCTGCCACGTTGTCATCAGTCCGATCTCTTTTATCCAGAGCAGGGATGAACACACTTTTTCATCAGCAGTTTGTTATGTTTATCCGCAGACTGCTTTCCATTACTTGTCGTCTGTTTTAGATTGACTCGTAGGGTTCTTCAGCCAGGCAAGAAGTGCTTGTTTACTGACACGTTCTCACGCACGACATGTCGTAAATGCAAGTTCTAACGATTGTTTTTTATTGCACTGATAGAGAATGTCGATAGTTGTAAACTTCTGCCATTTCCTAATGTTTATTTCATTATTTTGCATACGGATATGGCTAATAAGTGGATAATCTGTTACGACACGAAACGCGTTCTAAATCCGGGAAGGGAGGCTACTCCAGCGTACTTTCAGGTGTATCCTACAGCCTTAAGCATTATCTTGGCTCATGCTAATAGCACTAAGCATTAAGCATCACACAAAGCGTGACGAGTATTACAATTTGTATGATTTGATCTTACGTTGAAAACAAAACAAATCTGCTGAAGGACAACAAGAAATACAACGAAAACAACACTGCGCTGAAAGTAAACACATGCCTCTCTATCTACAACTTGATGTTTGTGCTTGGAAAAAAGAAGTGTCATTTCAATTCAAGGACACATGATGAACAGAGCAAGTCTCAGCAACTAAAAGCATTGTAAACTGTTCTTGTATAATTGGTTTGTCAAACAAACGTGCAAGCAAGCGGACAAGCTATCATACACGCAAACAAACAAGAAAGAAACAAAAGAGCAAAACACTGACTTAAAACTTAAAACGATTTGCATGTATTTGTTGTATACATAGAACAGATGTGGAATGCTTACAGTATTGGCGTTCAATGCTTTCAGATGTGTTGATGATTATTGAATCGCTTGATCAAAAGGTTTAGATTTTCACACGGGCAAAATTCAATACATAGCAATATATATAGATATACAATGAAGTGCAATATCGTATGACACAAATGAAATATGCAATACCATGCAAAACCATACAATACATTGGAACATATTACCAAGTTATTGCTTGATGTTTATGTTAATGACAACCATACATGTGTATTTCACAAGACACGGGTTCTAGACACCCGCAAGATGATTATAAGTGGGGTTTTCGTCCAACTGTTCCGGTCGAGCCAATTGCAAGTGGTGATATTCGTCATCGGTTTCTGCTGTCTTCGTCACCCCTTCTCCGTCGTTTAGCTCTAGCTGCACATTTGTGTAGTCTCCTTGGTGTTGGGTCGTCTCTGTGTTGTGATATGGGTTCAGGTCAGGATCGTGCAAGTCTTCGTTACCGCTGGCTTTCTTTGTTGCCTGGGTGTCCTGAAATACAACGAACAAGGTAACACACTGACACACACGCACGCACGTTCTGATGGAGATTCATCATTATATTGAATGCATGTCATAATAATTTCTCTATTTTAGTTGTTGCTAAGTCAGGATAACGTATTGGATTGGTTTTAAACATAAAAAACATACTTGCTTTTCTGCTTATTACTTGCTTTCTTGTCCCATTTTGAAAGTATATCTATCACAGCTGATGCATGTTCGAATAATTATTCTGTTCTCTTTTAAAAGTCTCTGCACTCTTTAGGGAAGAGGTGGCACGGAAATTTGATCTAAAATCATCCCATGACAAGATTTGGGTTGTCAGCATATTTAGGTACTTTGAACACCCTAGAATAGCTGCATGATATTTATGTTGTCATTTCATCCTCTTTGTATCAATGAAGTGATGATTTGCAAAGTGAGTAAATGCTAAACATCTGCAAAATTGGTGACAAATCGATGCTTTCAATGAATTTGTCAGATTTATTGCATGCGACCGTACTCCACGGGTTGGATACACTATGATGTCATTAGACAATGACTGTGTATAAATCCAGCATGAATAGAGTTAATCACAACAGACCTGATCAGGGCGAAGGGGAGGTGACTCGTCCACGTTCATGTACACATTAGTGACAGAGTTGTCTTCCTTGTTGTCAGACACACATTCAGTGTAAACTGCGCCTGAAAACAAAAAGTCTCTTTTTTGAGTGCGTATGTTTTCGTTCACTGATTTGTGTATGTGTGGTGTTAGTATGTGCGCTTCTTTACGGAATACATTCCCTGTGCATGCGTGTGTATGTTTTTGTCAGAAGCATCTGGGAGCATGTGATGTTTCTCCGCCCGGCATTTCATGATGTGATACGTTTGTGTTTACATTACTCTCTCGTCTAAACTTCGAGGTGATACTGGCTGAAGAATGTGTAACAGCTCCACAATGTGTTCTGCCAACAATTCACCAGTCATCTAATGTAGCAATACATATTGTTTTGATTTTTTTTCTCAGACAGTTTCTGTCTCACCCCTTCCTTTAAAAGTGTGTGTTCGGTTTATGTATCTGCCTTTTGTTGTTGCCTGACTACATTACACACAATGTACACATACGAACAAAACACACACGGAGCTAGCTTTATTCCTTACGAATAGTATAAAGGCTTTCTCTACCTTGCTCTTCTGGCGATGGTCCTCCCTTATCTCCCGTGTCTGCATGCTTCTGTGTCTGCCCTCCCTTGGTGAGTTGTTTGACATCATGGGCTTTTCCTGGTTTGTCTTTGTTATCCTCAGACTTTTCTTTCTTCCCCTTGTTGACCTGCGCGTACACGTGGTTTTGAGCACCATCTGACCCGGGTCCTTGAGGGTCGACAGCAGGGTTGGCTAATGATAGGGGGGCCAGAGAGTTCTGTGGGCTGTGTCTTGGAAGAGCTGGGTCGTCTGCGCGTTGATATAATTCGTTAATGTGTTCTTCAAATTCTGAAAAAAAGAAAAACAGTATGTGTACAACAATAAAAGGTGTGCTCTCTTTATCTCAATATACCCCTTACCCTTCCCTGTCGTTAACATGCACAATATTCAATTGCAATTAAGTGCTTGTTAACGATAAGCGTCCTTAATGTTTTCGTTATCAACCCGACTTGTTGAAGTTGATATGATTTTCTGAAAACAGTCCACACTTAGCATATTAAAGATCAACAAGGAAGGACACACATCATGGTGGTAGGGTGAGGGTGCTGGCTTATATTACAACAAATCAAAACACAAAACACACAAAAACATGCCACTTTAAAGTGAAACCCCCTACATAACAGTTACTACCTAAACACAACGGTAACTAACAGACACCTTTAGATCACTTAAAATGCGCGGCTTAACATAATTTGTTTCCTAACTTTCTTAAGACAACTTGGACATGAAAACATCAAAGAACAATAAACATGACACTGATATTTGTCATTGTAAATGTTAGAATCTTAAACGAAATGAGGCAGAGCGTTGTTAAGATATTAATAAACCAATGGGAAGTAATCGCTCTTTATGCATACGACATGTGTAATATAGTAAGCGAGAGTTTAAGCGATTACTTCCCTTTGGTTATTTGATAATTATGGTAAATGCTTTCAAGAAATTGTATCGTGTTTAGCTGGTCGTGGATTTTGAAGTAGGTGTGAGCAAGCACACATCACAGTTATAGCCATTACAGTGAGTGTATGTGTCTAAACAGTATGTTAAAACAGCAGATACTTGGTTATTGGGTGTTGAAGTCACGACGTTAATCCTAGTGAAGACAATGGTGATTGTTTATAAACAAAAGAAACTAACACCAGTTAACCACAAGAAAACATATTGATGGGGAAGACAGATGGAGGGTTAGACAAGAAACATAATAGACGAAGTAGAAGAAGATAACGCGAATGAAAGCTTACCACCCTCAAGAGGCATTGTATCCCGCCTTTCTCCTGTTGCTTCTCTTTTAGACCCTGGAATAGCAATGTCACATACATTACTGAGGTACATGTCCCCGCTATACACATAATCAGTGTTCGGACTATATTGCCGGTATAATAGCATGTACGATCGTTAAACAAGCAGCCTCTGCGCAACACGCAATACTCAATGTTAACATGCACATCACACTTTCGTATTGTATTTAATTATATTTAAAATAGCAGGTACAAAAGTCAAGGGAAAGCTACTTTCCCAGTACATTTTAAGAAAATGTAATTACACATTGACATGTTATATTATTTCTCTTTTGTGTTAATGCCCTAGCTGCAACTGTGCTTTCGCATGGTTGGACATTTACACGTTTGACAGTTGTCCCCTCCATTTAGGCAGCCACACTACTTTTTCAGGAAATACATGCTTGGTATTGTTCATGTCACTTTTTGAGCGTATTAATTTTGGTTGCGTGCGTGTGTGCACAGACGAAATGGGATACTGCAATAGCAGGTGATCCCGGAGATCGGGGAAATATGCGCCCTTCACTGTACCAGGCGTGGCCTTGATTTACATGGAAAGCTGACCTCTTATCCACTAGACTCTTGCGCATGTCAACACATAGGTGATTATCTCAAACGCTTTCTTCTTTTAACTTTTTTTTTCTCAGACCATTTCTGCATTAGCGTTTCATTAAAAAAAAAAATAACCTCACTTATGCGTGACGACCACAGCAATGGCAATGGATATACTACTGCGCACTTAAACAGCTAGATGTGATTATCGCACACAATTTCTTGTCCAAGCTATTTCAGCATTAACATGTTATTTAAAAAAAATATAAAATTAAAACTCACTTCTACGTTTGAGGATCACGACGATGAAAATGGCAATGGCGACAATGACGACAAATCCAACAACGCTTCCTGCCACGGCTGCCACTGGCAATCCAGTAGCTCGTTCTTGGTTCAAGTCAAGAGCTTATCGACAGAAAGAAGTATGCTATGTTCAGATTCTTTTATGTTTACTTGCTCGAGCATGGTGTTTGGAAATGCTTAATTTTCCTTTGTATAGACTGTTTTAATAAAACCAAAGAGTATCTGTTCATATCTCTTGGACCGAAGGAGTTGATAGGGCAGGTATAATTGTTCAATGGTATATGAGTGGTGCGTGTGTGTGTGTGTGTGTGTGTGTGTGTGTGTATGTGTGTGTGTGTGTGTATGTCTGTCTGTGTTTGTGTGTGTGTGTGTATGTGTGTGTGTGTGCGTGCGTGCGTGCGTGCGTGTGTGCGTGCGTGCGTGTCGGTGTGTTACTGCGTGCGTGCGTGCGTGCGTGCGTGCGTGTGTGTCAGTGTGTAAGTGTATTTGCGTGCGTGAGTACGTGCGCTCGAGCTTGTGTGTGTGTGGGTGTGTGTATGTGAGTGCGTGCGTGTGTGTCAATGTGTTAGTGCGTGCGTGCATGCATGTGTGTGTGTCAGTGTGTAAGTGTACCTGTGTGTGTGTGTGTGTTTTGTTTCACTTACGGTTCACTATAACAGAGTAGTTGAGCGTCTCAAACTCCTCATCGTGTGGTCCCCATAGTGAATGGCACACATGCACACCACCTTGGGTCTGTTGGATGTCGGGTAGTTCCAGGACAGCAGGACCTGCGTTGTTTGTCCACACAACTCTTCCAGACGGATACCCCTGAGTATCGTCTTTGCTTTTGCAAGTGCATGTCACATGACTTCCTTCCGTAACGGACAACAAACATGTAGACTCGTCTAAGATCAGTGAACCTGGTTCCTCTGCCCACAAGATCACAATAAGGAGGCTATTCAGGGTGAAAACTATACAGTAGAACGACTTTTACATAAAACACATTATTGAAAAGAGACCATCATTTGTTCGGTACAAACACACTCAAGGTTTGGTTTTGATAAAGCATGATACCCACGACAAGCTCACCGTCAAGTATATACAATCAGCAACAGAGACACAAGCCGCAGCTATGAATGAAATAATAATTAATTCAAGACAACAGAAAATGTTAACATTTGCCAGGGAACAATCACTTACCTACAGTAACGGTAGCAGCAAGGAACGGCCTTCCATCTGGCAGTATCTTCACAAAGATATCATTGCTCCCCACCATGTAAGGACTCAGTGTTGTGTTTAGGTGACACGAAACATTGAGGTACGCTTTGCCTGTGTCACTGTTGTTGTAGGGCGTGAAAGCCGCTGCTGATGATGCAAGATGGTGCAACTGCAAGAAACAGTTAAGACAGAATGACTGGATAGCTGTTGGGAATATTGCGGGTCACTTGACGCTCTTGAGAACGGTTTTATTTACTGGCTTGCGATCCATCACTCAACCTGTATTTGTTCAACCAACTTTTAACTATTCTGATATTCATCCATTCAGCCAGTCGACCATATGATCGAACACAACCATCCAGACAACCAAGTAATTAGCAATTATGTATGTTCCTAACATTGCCCTGCCAACAAGGTAAGCTGACTGACTAACCTAAATTATCTTAACGATACAATTAGAAATGACGTACCTCGTTGTTGACCGAGTTAGACCACAAACAGGTGATATTGTCAGAAGCAGGCACTTTGGACACTGTTACACTTCCTGTCACGGTCCAGTTGTCATGGAGTGTTATGTTTGCCTCTTCAAGATCTAAATACAATGACAATGCAAAGCTGTATACACTTTCTTGACATGCCAAGTCAAAGTCATGACATGAATCGGCGCTTATTTTAATATAACATATTCAATTTGCTTAAGTCAAACGTATATCCCGTTCAACGAGAACAATATCATGTAGAGGTTTGATATTCGATGACGAAACACATATTTGAGCAAAAGGGAAGAAAGAACAAAAACTAAAATAGCAACATTTACAAGCAAACATACATGCAACGTTTTGTTGAAAACATGCACATTTTTAT
>NW_027127047.1:5000-45131 GCF_037325665.1 Littorina saxatilis | reverse complement strand
TAAAAAAAAAATAGGTGTGGTTACGGTAACCCGACCTACCCTATTTTTAGGGGCCGATCCTATAACTTTTTATTACATTTGTCAAAAAAAAAAAAAAAAAAAAAAAAACGAGTGCAAAAAACGCAATGAAAGCGAAAGCGCCCGTGTCGCACACTTATTTCCCTGTCAAGTAGGTTTAATTTGTACACATTAGAAAAAAAAGTAAAAAAAAAAAAAAAAAGTGATTGCCTACCTATCTCCCCTTATTTTTTTGGCTATGTTACCGTAACCACACCTATTTTTTTTTTTTGGCCTCAAATGAGGGAAACGCAGGGAGATCATCAAACCTTAGAAGTGTGCAAAGTTTCCAAGCGCTAGCTTGAAAATCATCCGAGATAACGTCAACGTTAAATGTTTTGTCTATCGCCGGCCGGCCGGATACTGCTTATCAGTACTAAGACTCACGGAGTACTCAGGTGAGTCACAAAATCGTACTGTGAAAAGGACGAAGCGTGCATTTTACGAGTGGAAACAATGTCTAATTATGCTAAGTACTAAGACTCTAATGATTGCTGGGATGAGTCAATTCAAATCATCCTCCGGAGCCAGTTCCATGGACTCGCAGTGGTCACAATAACGTCCGATTCAAATCTGTTTCATGAAACTGCGTTGACCGGCTGTGTTGCTTGCCTATGACATCGGCCTCTGATACAAGTATTTTAACTCAGACAAAAACCTGTGTATCACTAAAAAAAACCACCATAACAACGTACATTTCAGGTTCCTTTGGAGTAGCCAAACTCAGACCAGCGAAGACAACGTTGTTTGTTTTCAAAAGAAAGTCTCCGGAAAAATGAAGTTCTTGGGTGGAACTGAGCCTGGCCAGGAGTCCTTTATAGTTTCTGCATGTTTCGTTGGCAGCGTCCCAAGATATGGTGGCGTCCGGTTGGAAGAATCGGTAGCAGTTACCTCCCAGACGCCTTATGTTGGGTCCACACAGCTCTTCCGTGGGGCAGTCTATCTGTGGCATACATTGGCTGACTCAAGCACAAAGCACACCTTTTGAACAAAAAGAGTCCATGCTCATACGACTCAACTTCGACATACCGTACAAGACTCAAAAACAAATTGTCTGGCATAACATAAAGTTAAAAAACAAAGGAATACTGTACTCACCAATACAAGAACGGGACAAGACGGTACGAATTTTCGCTTATGGAAGCTTCATCAGGAAAAACAAGAACACAAAAGACAACAAAAAGCAGACGCAACACGGAACGAACAAGGTTTGAAAGAAAATGGAGGGGAAACACGCAAAAAAGGGGAGGAACTCTAGGAACGGAAATGAATGAAAGGGGAGAGAAGTGGTTGGATGATGTCATGGGCACAGGCAAACTAGACTAAAAGTGATACACATTCATAAAAGGGGGGGGGGGGGACAGAGGGGAAAAAAAAGGAGGGGGGGGGAGGGGGGGGGGAAACGTATGCGTGTGTACGTTTCCCCCCCCCCTCCTTTTTTTTCCCTCTGTTCCCCCCCCCCCCCTTTTATGAATGTGTATCACTTTTTTTTTAATGCCTCCTTTTTCATATGGACTTTTCAACACGGATCTTTTAACCTTTTCAAAGGCTTTTTTAATTGACGTCTTTCCTTTTCCACAAAAACCGAAATAGGAGGGTATTTACTCTTGACCCTACTGTGACCTTGATATTGGACAAGGTCGACAAGACTTGCGACATGTCTGTTGGCAATGACACTCTGGAAATGGCTGAAATGGCTAAAAGTTCCAAAGCTCAAGGCCGGCCCCCCTGGAGACGAAATCTGCTGAACACTATTAATCGCATAGTCCTCAAGGCTGGAATCTACCCCTTCTAAAAGTGACAAACTGTTGTTTTTCAAGTGCATTTTTCTGTAAGTTCAAGGAAAGACTTGAGAACGATTCCTGGTAAAACGTGTGCAGCCGTCAACTTGATGGGCTTACCTTGTCTCGCCCGTCGCTGCAGAAGGTGCGAAAGGAGCAGGCAAAGTGCTGTTGGAAGGCGGAGTAGTAGGGCACGGTGCAGTTCCACAGGTCTCCACCAGCCTCCTTGCGGGGGTACTCCGGGGCTTGGTGGTACGAGTACAACAGCCTGAACCCCGTCCTGTACTTCGTCCCATGACGTGTATAAACAAAATATACGCTATTCTCAAAAAGAGAAGTGGACTGAAATCTAGTAAATTCAGAGTCGCACTGTGTCTTCTTCAAAATCCCTAAAAAGTCGAAGCAGTCTTGTACCAAGTTAAAGCATAAGTCCTGGCTGACGAGGCTGACCATGATCACGTGGTCCTCTGGCACGTGCAGCAATGCGACTTGAGCTGCGTCCGTAGATGTGTAGACAGGTCCACCTTGTCCCCAGTTGTACGTCTGTACGTAGCCTGCAGGTTATTAAACGATTACGTGAGATTAGTATCATTTTAGCGCACCATATGACTATTTGACCAATCAGGGTTGATTCTAGGACTAAGTGACCTGCTAAATATTATAAGCGGTCAGGCCGGGACCCTTTTTGTTTATCAACCTCAGGGGCGGATGAGGGGGGGGTTCTGGGGTTTCCGGACCCCCCCCCCCCCCCCAGCCAATTTTTTTTTTTTTATGGTGCATTTCTTTATTTTACATTGAGTTTCAATTTTTGGGGTATTAATCAGTGACAAAATCTGCTGCCTGAAACTGGTAATGATCATCCTCAGAATGCACCAGATTGCACCATTTTGCATCCTTTTTTTCAAAATTTTCCGGGGGCATGCGCTTCGCGCCTTCACACCCATATCTTCACAATATACTTTTGGAACCCCCCCCCCCCCCATAAAATGAACTGATCCGCCCCTGAACCTAAAAATAACAGCGACAAACAGAAATTTGAAATTAAAATATCGAAACTTATTCTAAGAAATGACACATTCTATTTTCAACAATAAAATATATTGACATGTTAAAGGTCCTCGTCTACATTTTCTCACAGAAATTGACATTTGACAGCTAAAATGCTGAGTCTAGTCACTAACATTTTCAAAAAAACACCCCCTTCCGATCAGAGAGGACGGAGCCAGGGTAGCCGTTTGAAAATTCATTGTAGTAATTTAGCATAGTAGGATATCCTTTTTTGGAACATAATGTAAACCGGAAGTTTTCAAAGTGCTCAACCACCCAGAATTTCTAGCGGCGAGCAGCCGCTTCCTTGACGAAAGTTCGCTGGTAAGTTCTTTTATCAATTATGCAATACATTCTTGTCGTATATGACTTTTAAGTGGCTGCAAGTGACCTTGAACTTGAAGTGAGGTCAAGTTGCCGCACATGTTTTTTGAGATCTTGTAACCATACACCATCAGGCCACATCAGGTGTTGATAGACTTAATAGTGTCCAAGAAATATCCAACGTTAAAGTTTTCCGGACGGACGCCGGGACGGACGGACGGACGGACGGACGGACGGACGACTCGGGTGAGTACATAGACTCACTTTTGCTTCGCATGTGAGTCAAAAATGGATGCAAGGTGGCGACATCCGTTTACGTGTGTGATTGCCGGTCCGACCGGCAGCGGAAAATCTCACTTTGTATCTCAGTTTTTGAGTTTTAAGTCTAACGTGATGACGCCGCTTCCTGACGAGGTGGTTTGGTGTTATGGCGAGTGGCAACCGGGTTATAATCAGATTAAAGGTGTAACATTTGCCGAGGGTATTCCCAACGTGGAACAGTGGACAGGGGATAAAAGACGGCTGATTATTATCGATGATTTGATGAGTGAGACGGATGAACGAGTAACAAAACTATTTACCAAAGGCTCTCACCATAGAAATATTAGTGTAATATATATTGTACAAAACCTGTTTGGAAAAAACAAAGAACAAAGAACAATTAGTTTAAACAGCCATTACTTGGTGGTTTTTAAAAACCCTCGAGATGCGTCACAAATTACGCATTTGGCAAAACAGATGTATCCTGGGAAGTTGAAGTATGTACAGGAAGCATTTAAAGATGCGACTTCTGTACCACGTATGGTTATTTATTGTTTGACCTGCGACAGGAAACACCGGATCGTTTGCGCACCAAACTTTTTCCGCCAGACTTTCAAACGGTCTACCTCCAAAAATAAAGTATGTCTACCCGAGTAAAGAGGAATTTACCACTACTGCGCCTGTTGTGTGGGGCGAAATCTGCCTTAATTAAGGCTATTTTGAAAGCAGGGTCCCCTGATTTGATCAACACTTTGTGTGAATGCTCACTAAACATTTTAAAAGGTAATGTACGCGTCACGACTGCCCAGAAGAAACAGTTAGCACGACACAAGCAGAACCTACGTATTTTGGCGAAAAAAAGAACACCTTTGAAACAACGAAAAGCAATTCTTCAAAAAGGAGGATTTGCCTCAGCGCTTCTTAAACCTATTCTTGGACTTGCTAGTAGTTTGTTTGGTGCTTTAGGGCTTTGATGTAATAGAACACTGTAAAACAAGAAGGGCAAAGCCCATACGATTCACATGCTTGACCTTGACATGACCTTGACCTTCAGGGTCAAGGTCAAATAACTAAACCTAGCAATGACATCATACACTAAGAACTGCTTTACACATTTTTCCTACCAAAATACATGTGACCTTGACCCAAGGTCAAGGTCATCCAAGGTCATGCAACACAAAGCTGTTAATTCAAGACATAGGAAGTACAATGGTGCTTATTGGCTCTTTCTACCATGAGATACGGTCACTTTCAGTGGTTCACTACCTTATTTTGGTCACATTTCATTAGGGTCAAAGTGACCTTGACCTTGATCATATGTGACCAAATGTGTCTCATGATGAAAGCATAACATGTGCCCCACATAATTTTTAAGTTTGAAACAGTTATCTTCCATAGTTCAGGGTCAAGGTCACTTCAAAATATGTATACAATCCAACTTTGAAGAGCTCCTGTGACCTTGACCTTGAAGCAAGGTAAACCAGACTGGTATCAAAAGATGGGGCTTACTTTGCCCTATATATCATATATAGGTGAGGTATTGAATCTCAAAAACTTCAGAGAAAATGGGGAAAATGTGAAAAATAGCTGTTTTTTAGGCAACATTTATGGCCCCTGCGACCTTGACCTTGAAGCAAGGTCAAGATGGTATGTATGTTTTTTGGGGCCTTGTCATCATACACCATCTTGCCAAATTTGGTACTGATAGACTGAATAGTGTCCAAGAAATATCCAACGTTAAAGTTTTCCGGACGTCCGGACGGACGGACGACTCGGGTGAGTACATAGACTCACTTTTGCTTCGCATGTGAGTCAAAAATGATATTGGCAGAACCGCGTGTGTTGGAGGCTTTACAACAGGCAGCCCACCTATAACCGATGCGACTTCTGAAAGCTTAAAGGAAATGGATCAAACGATGCAGGGTATTTTGACAGACAGACATGCATCACTGATGTTAAATCTTGGATGGTTGATAACAAACTTAAGCTGAATGATGATAAGACTGAAGTCTTACCAGGGCCGGACTACCGGGGGGGTTATGGGGGTTGCGCAACCCCCCTCCCCCCTAGCCTAAACATGTACCTTACTTATTTAATTTTTTTTTATTATTGCTTATTTTATGCCGTTTCATGCAAGGAGCGACCATTGTCCTATCTCAGAATATGACCTACCCGTCAGCTTCAGGGGGCTTCGCCCCCTGACCCCCCCAACGAGGGGGGGGGGGGGGTTCTAGGGTTTCCGGACCCCCCCCCCCCCCAGCCAAAAAATAAAAATATTGAATGAGGTATGCATTTCTTTATTTTACATTGAGTTTCAATTTTTGGGGTATTAATCAGTGACAAAATCTGCTGCCTGAAACTGGTAATGATCATCCTCAGAATGCACCAGATTGCACCATTTTGCATCCTTTTTTTCAAAATTTTCCGGGGGGGCATGCCCCCGGACCCCCCTAGCAAGCTAGGCGCTTCGCGCCGTCGGCTCGGCGCTTCGCGCCTTCACACCCATATCTTCACAATATACTTTTGAAAAAAACCAGTCATAAAATGAACTGATCCGCCCCTGCCGCCAGGGGGGACATCCCCCTGGGCCACCACTGGCAACCCCCCCCCTCCTCTTCGCCTAGTCCGGCCCTGCTTACTGTGCAAAAAGAAGAACACTACATTTCCCTCTCCCCAACCTGTTTCTGTTCAAATAGGCAACACCGACATTCTTTTCTCACCATCAGCTAGAAACCTTGGATTCACCCTTTCATCTGACATGACCCTTAACAAACATATATCTTTAGTCTGTAGAGCAGCTTATTTTGAGCTTCGTAAGATCAGCACCATTCGCCACACACTCTCCTCTCAAACAACTAACACTCTTGTCTGTGCCTTTGTTCTTTCTAAACTTGACTACTGCAACTCTCTTCTCTCTGGCTGTCCTCTGTACCTCCTGCATAAACTACAAAAAGTCCAAAACTCGGCAGCACGCCTCATTCTCAAAGCACGAAAACGAGATCACGCAACACCACTTCTTCACACACTGCACTGGTTACCTATTCAAGCCCGCATTGACTACAAACTGTCTACCCTCTGCTTTAACTTCTTTTCTGGTTCGTCTCCTGCTTACTTCTCTGAACTCCTCACCGTCTATTCTCCAGCAAGACAACTCCGTACCTCTTCTGACTGTCGCATCCTTACCATTCCACACACCAAAACCAAAACATACGGACAACGCACTTTTACTTTCTGCGCACCCACACAATGGAATTCTCTCCCCTTTCACATCTGCCACTCTCAGTCACCCCAAGCATTCAAACGAGCACTTAAAACGCACCTCTTCAGGAAATACAACCCCTGATTTTGTTTTCTCAGTCCATCAGTAGGCTACATGTAGTGTTATTTGTTGTTTTAGTGATTTTTCACCACCTATTTTATTCATGTTTTTATTACTTAGTTAGTGGAAGAATCTTTTGTAATGTATGTTTGAAGGTGTATGCTTTTAATTAAGCGTTGTTGAGTATGAATGTAGATGTAAATGCTTGTATAACTGTGTTTTTAATTTTAGTGTTATTTGTTGTTTCAGTGATTTTTCACTACCTATTTTATTCATGTTTTTATTATTTAGTTAGTGGAAGAATCTTTTGTAATGTATCTTTGATAGTGTATGCTTTTAATTAAGCGTTGTTGACTATGAATGTAGATGTAAATGCTTGTATAACTGTGTTTTAATTTTTAATGTGTCAAGCACAAAGAGCATAATTGTAAAGTTATGATGTTGCGCTATATAAATGCTCATTTATTATTATTATATTATTATTAATTTCACTGCCTTTGCCATGAGCGGTGGACTGACGATGCTACGAGTATACTGTCTTGCTGCGTTGCATTGCGTTCAGTTTCATTCTGTGAGTTCGACAGCTACTTGACTAAATGTTGTATTTTCGCCTTACGTGACTTGTTATTGATTGTGATTGATGTGTTTTCAAAGTATGTGTGGGTTGTCCCGCTGAAAAACAAAACAGGAGCGACACTGGTGTCAGCTTTTAAAAGTATTGTGGATTTAGGACGCAAACTTTTAAATTGCAAACTGACAAGGGAACAGAGTTTTTGAACGCCCCTTTTCAGCTATTGTGGAACGGTTTAATCGCACCTTAAAAGAGAAAATGTGGCGCTTTTTTACACACACTAATCGTGTAAGATATGTAGAAGAATTACAACACCTGGCACATGCGTATAACCATTCGTTTCACAGAAGTATAAAAACAGCACCTGTTAAAGTTTGCTCCACTAAGGAAGAAACAGTGTGGCAAGTTTTGTACGGACAACCCCCCCAAAAAACATCCAAAGGTAGGCTACAGGTTGGCAAGTTTTGTACGGACAACCCCCCCAAAAAAACATCCAAAGGTAGGCTACAGGTTGGCAAGTTTTGTACGGACAACCCCCCCAAAAAAACATCCAAAGGTAGGCTACAGGTTGGCAAGTTTTGTACGGACAACCCCCCCAAAAAAACATCCAAAGGTAGGCTACAGGTTGGCAAGTTTTGTACGGACAACCCCCCCAAAAAAACATCCAAAGGTAGGCTACAGGTTGGCAAGTTTTGTACGGACAACCCCCCCAAAAAAACATCCAAAGGTAGGCTACAGGTTGGCAAGTTTTGTACGGACAACCCCCCAAAAAACATCCAAAGGTAGGCTACAGGTTGGCAAGTTTTGTACGGACAACCCCCCCAAAAAACATCCAAAGGTAGGCTACAGGTTGGTGATCGTGTCAGACTAAGTAAAACACGGCGACTCTTTAAAAAAGGTTATTTACCTGCGTGGACAGAAGAATTATTTACAGTTAGCAGTGCGTTAAAAACAACTCCAGTGACCTATAAGCTGAAAGACGATCACGCAGAAGAACTACAAGGTAGTGTTTACAAAGAAGAACTACAAAAAGTAGGAGAGAAAAAAATGTATCGTATTGACAAAGTACTAAAAGAGCGACTTGGTAAGGGAGGAAAAAAAGAGTATTTAGTGCATTGGTTTGGGTACCCAACGTCATTTAACACATGGATCTCAGCTGATAGCACTGGGCAGCATTCAGAGTAGTTATGGCTGACGACGCCTTGTCTGCTGAAGATACGACTGTTGATACTAACGTCTTAGAAGAGACAACTACAGATACCAAGAGACGCTCTCGATTGTGGCGTGTTTTTGGTTATCATGCCCCTTGTAGTGAGATTGTATTTTTTTGTCAGATTTTTGTTATTTATATTGTAGTAGGTGTGTCTCTGTTTAATTTGACAACCGGTCGCGGACCGGATAACTTGTGGGTAGCTTTGCTCGGAAGTTGTTTAGGTTATGTGCTGCCCAATCCAACAATTAATTTGAGTCGTAATCGTTGATTGTTTAACCACCAACATGTTTTATTTGACGCTACCTAGTATAGCTTAGGCGATAAGGAATTTAATGCTGCACATTTTAGGCAAAGCAAACCCTGTGGTTCAGCAGACGGGTTCCACAGTACAGTTCAATATTAGCGTCAGAAACATTATTTGGGAGCGCTGTGGTGGCCGTTGTGGCCAGTCAAAGTAGTTGGTTGCTCAGTTTTGACTAACATGATTGGCCATAGTAAGGAACTTACTGCTCCACCGGTGTCGAACATTGCTGTGACCGTGCTGAAATAATTGACCGGACACATTTTGCGAATCTCGACGTTTATTGCCAACAAGAATCTGTAATGGTTGAAGTATCATGAATTATGACCAACTTGGCTACTAAGCAGTAATTACACGCAATACATCAAAGAGGGGTTCTTTATTGACGTTCAAAGCAGCTGTGCCAAAGCCAATGACAAAAGCTAAGAAAGTGGCATAACAAACTGCGTGAGCGACATTGTGTTATTTTGCATAACATAGAGTGATTTCTTTAACCATTTAACCGATTCCTTAACATTCAAAAATACAAAACTAAGTATCAACAAGTCGCGTAAGGCGAAAATACAATATTTAGTCAAGTAGCTGTCCAACTCACAGAATGAAACTGAACGCAATGCCATTTTTCAGCAAGACCGTATACTCGTAGCATCGTCAGTCCACCGCTCATGGCAAAGGCAGTGAAATTGACAAGAAGAGCGGGGTAGTAGTTGCGCTAAGAAGGATAGCACGCTTTTCTGTACCTCTCTTTGTTTTAACTTTCTGAGCGTGTTTTTAATCCAAACATATCATATCTATATGTTTTTGGAATCAGGAACCGACAAGGAATAAGATGAAAGTGTTTTTAAATTGATTTCGAAAATTTAATTTTGATAATAATTTTTATATATTTAATTTTCAGAGCTTGTTTTTAATCCGAATATAACATATTTATATGTTTTTGGAATCAGCAAATGATGGAGAATAAGATAAACGTAAATTTGGATCGTTTTATAAATTTTTATTTTTTTTTTACAATTTTCAGATTTTTAATTACCAAAGTCATTAATTAATTTTTAAGCCACCAAGCTGAAATGCAATACCGAAGTCCGGGCTTTGTCGAAGATTACTTGACCAAAATTTCAACCAATTTGGTTGAAAAATGAGGGCGTGACATTGCCGCCTCAACTTTCACGAAAAGCCGGATATGACGTCATCAAAGACATTTATAAAAAAAATGAAAAAAACTTTCGGGGATTTCATACCCAGGAACTCTCATGTCAAATTTCATAAAGATCGGTCCAGTAGTTTAGTCTGAATCGCTCTACACACACACACACACAGACAGACACACACACACACACACACACACACACACACACACACACACGCACATACACCACGACCCTCGTTTCGATTCCCCCTCGATGTTAAAATATTTAGTCAAAACTTGACTAAATATAAAAAAGTCGAACATCTCAAAACAGTTCTACTGCACCGGGGGTGCAAAAAAGAAACGCACCGGACATGTCACCGGATGTTTACCATCGCGCCAGCCTGTGAACATGGCCTGTGAATACACCAGTTAACAATTCCGCGGCCATTTTAGATCCCGCACATGCGCACTTCTCTTATTGCGAGTTCCGGGTGATGCGCACATCGTTTTTCGGCATGTTTATGTCTTTTTCCTTTTCCGGTTGATTTCACCGCATGCGCAGATCGTGTTATTCGCCCACGTTTCTACGCAAGGGACACTACTCCGGCGCACTACTCCACCCGTTGAAAGGGGGAAACATTTTCTTCAGTACAAGTGGTCTTTATGAATAAACAATTAACAAGAAGGACGTTGTAAATTCATTCAATGCAGATAAAATAAGAAATATGTTTGACGAACTTGTTCTGTTCTTATTCACATGACAAAATATGTGAAGATCGAGAGATGTCATTAAAAAACCGTGTTCCAGGCAACTCGCAAACAGATAACCGCTGTGTATTATATTTCACCACAACCCAACGCAAAGGAAACATGACAAACTACTATTTGGCATACCTTTTTGCATTCATTGAACTTTCCCCAATAAATTCGGCTCACATCAGTCGCACTAAAAGTTTGTCAAAACACGACACACAGACGATAACACATGCCCACCTGAATGGTGATTCGCAACCGCACACTAACGACCGTCGAGGCACGTAATGAATTTTGCAATCTTCCGACCACCATTTTTTAAGTCGGTTACTCCCATTACTGCAACCAATAACACAGCATGTTGACGCCATCGCTAATTTGGATGTAACGTGAGGTTTTTGTTATAACGTAGAGGAAAACACACCGTCCCGTTCAATTGTTACCATCACGTTGAGCAGACGATGCAGCGGTTGCTCGACCGAAATTTCTCGTCCAACCAGAATCGCTTTGGGTATCACGTGAGTTTTCCTTCTTTGTACCATGTAAGTGCCGAAACTGTTAACTGGTGTATTGCTAACGAGCACGCCTTCGTCTGAAGACTGTAAGTATATTACTGGGTTTTACTATAGAAATGTATTATGTATGACATTAAAAGAATGTACAAGTCCTTATTAAATGAATGTATTCTTTATCCTGATGTGATCGATGCACAAGGGCGGATCAATTCACTTTGGAGGGGGGGGGTTACAAAATGACTGCGAAGATACAAGTTGACGGCGCCGAAGGCGCCTAAGCCTCTAGGGGGGTCCGGGGGCATGCTCCCCCGGAAATTTTTTTTATCCAAAGAAGCAAAATAGAGCTATCTGGTGCATCCTGAGCCAATAAATTACCTCTTTTTTGGGGGGGTGGGGGGTGGGGTTACGTAACCCGTGTAACACCCCCCCCCCCAGATCCGCCCTTGGATGCATGTCGTTGCTTTGATCGCAACTTGTGTACGATAGCAGGATAGCACGTGCACTTTTTCAAAGAGAAAAGGCCATTCAGACATAAAGATTCAGGCAGGGAATAATGTATCTGCTTTGTAAGCTTACTTCTGGAATATACCACTAATCGTACGTGTTCAATGTCTGAAAAATGTACTCTATGTGTTTCTGCACTGCTAGATCTGCGCAGTCTGTGGAAAAAAAGTATGGGAAGCCATTTGTGTCAAAACAAGCTCGAATGTTAACATTTCTCTATTGTTTTTTGTTTTTACAAATTCGGCGAATTTTCTTAAACAAAACCGTTATAGTCATAAATGACTATCAGAATATGTCTGCAAATGCTTATGTGTGCGCGCATGCGTACCAGAGAGAGAGAGAGAGAGAGAGAGAGAGAGAGAGAGAGAGAGAGAGAGAGAGAGAGAGAGAGAGAGAGAGAGAGTTATCTGCTGTCACATTGTTTTTCACAACATAGGAAAAGGTGTTTTAATTGTCTATGTTGTCACTTTTGGATTGCGCCTGGTGATATGGTAGCAACTGAAGCAAAATACCACAAGAAATGTATGAATGTCAAAATAAAAAAATAAAAATGTATCAGACAAATAAAAAAAAAATTTAAAAAATTAAAACTTTTGTTGGTTGTTTGTTTAGGTGTGCCAGCTGTTCCTAAAACTTAACGCCTTACAACAGCCTACCTTCCCCTTCCTCCCATTAAACACCGCTGGTACAGTTACAAGGCACACAGCTTGCACCACAATCAGGCATATATGTTAGGTTAGAGGTTGCTCACGCCTGAGTATTGCACCACGGAGACGCAAGACCTTACAATCATGTTAGAACATGTTGGCTGGTCAGCACCAAAAATAGAAACGCGTAGTTAGATACGACTGTGATGCGGTCAAAGGGGTATAAATAAGCTTCTTCTGGGGCTAAGTCTTGAATGTCTCTTCGACTTTACAAAGACCTGGCAGAAAAAACCCACGAGAACAAACTATGGCGACCAGCAGCAGCGGCAGCAGTGACACTAACACAACACCGCGACCGGCCTCAACAGATTTTGTAAGTCGAATTTTTTGTTTTTAAAAATTTGGAAAAATAAAATAAAAAAAAATGTAGCGTGTAAAAAAAAAAAAAATAAAGGTAAAGTGTTACTTTTTTTTTTTTTTCAGACATAGATTTTTTTAAATTAATTTTTTATGTAAGATGTTTTTATTGTTTCCGTAGCTCAGACATAGTTCTTTTTTTATTACAGCGTAACCAATGCCCGCACTGTGAACAGGTTTTTACACAGACCAAAAACCTCAACGCTCATGTCAAAGACGTCCATAACAAAGCCAGAAATTTTCTCTGTGCTATGTGCGGCAAGTCGTTTTGCAGAAAACACGACCTTACTCGGCATAAAAACTCAAACAAAAACTGCCAAGATGTTGCGAGTCGTATACCACCACCACCAGTGCCGACAGTCGGACAGAAAAGAAAAAGCTTGCCTTCACAGGATGCCCCTCCCCCCCAAAAGGGATTAAACAAACGAAGTCTAGAAAAAGAAAAAATCAAAAAGTTACCTTGTGAAGAAAGACAAATGTACGAAAAGCATTGGAATTCTGTTAAAACTCATAAGCGCCCCGGTAAGCTTCAGTCAACCTATACCATTCTCTGGAACCCTTGTTCTGATTTCCCTGATTGGGACGAATCGCTTCTTGACCTGTTCCATGAACAAAACAAGCGCTTCAAAATCAATTTTTCTCACTCCTTTCAGTCTTCTCAAAAACAAAGAGTCGGGTGAATTGTCTTTCTTTCATGCCTCAGTCAATAATCACTCTGTCTTACAACGACCGCGCCTGATCAACTCAAAGCAGGACTTTCTTTCTTTTCTCGGTGAAATCAGTGACCGTGACATTCTGGAACAAGTTAGACTCGAACGCCCAAACTCTCGGTATTCTGTTCATACCATCATGTCTTCCAGTTTCTATGTCACGCCTTTGTCTGACTTTCCAATCGGTTGTGCCTGTGATAGTCTACCTGACTACATCACAAACACACCGTTCTTGCACAAACTCCAATACGACGAGAATCATCATTTTCCTTATACTGACGGTCTGTGTCTCTTTCGCTGTCTTGCTTTGTACAAAGGAAACTCGCTTCATTCTTTGCAAAAACCCACAAAAACCTTGTTCAAACAGTGGGCCGGGCATTCTCCCCCTGTCCACTTTCCCGGGGTCACTTTGTTTCAACTTGAGTCGATTTAATGTGAACATAGATGTGTTTGAGTTTGATGAGAACCAAACACCCGT
This sequence comes from Littorina saxatilis, assembly GCF_037325665.1. NCBI lineage: Eukaryota > Metazoa > Mollusca > Gastropoda > Littorinimorpha > Littorinidae > Littorina > Littorina saxatilis. The sequence continues at coordinate 31,101 of NW_027127047.1, read as the reverse complement.
CTGTCTCGTTCCTCTGCGTCGTAGCGCTTACAAACATACTGGCGTTATGCGCCTCTTGCGTTACAAAGACCATTTCATGTACATTTTAGACATTGATAAACTCGGTCATGCTTTGGCTTGTTCCAAATGCGGGAAACTCTGGTCGTCTTTGTCTCAAATGAATCGACAGGAGCAGACTTGTCAGGGTGAGGGCTCAAAAGAAACGTTCAAAGGCGGGGTTTACTCACCACCCCAAAACATTTTTCAACAACTACAAAGCCACGGTGTTCAGGTAGCTACAGATTTTGTTTTTCCCTACAGAGCGACTTTTGACTTTGAGGTGTTTTTTGAAACAGATAACTTGCCGCAAACAAAATCAGCTGAGTCAAACTGTACACAGTACACAGCAAAACATATTCCTCTTTCTGTTTCTGTATGCAGTAATGTCCCCCCTTTCACAGAACCAACCTGTTTTGTGAGTAAAGGTGACCCTCAAGAACTAGTGGATAACATGGTTAACTACCTAGAACGTATCTCCGAAGCCTCCTACGCTCTTCTTTGTGAAGAATTTAAACATGTGTTTGACCAGTTGACTGAGATCGAAGAGACACAACAACAAGAGACAGATAGCCTCAACATCCCCGTAGAAAGACTCAGACAGAAATTATATGAGTATTTACAAGAACTGCCTGTCGTAGGTTTCAATTCTTCTCGCTACGATCTGAATATGATCAAACCTTTTCTCATTGAAAAGTTTGTCAAAGACAAAACAGCCCATAACGATCTTCCAAAAGACGAAAGTCAAACAGACCCTGTTTTTGAACCAGATGGTTTTGATACCGTGGGTGAAGAAGAAGAAGAAGAAGAAGAAGAAGAAGAAGAAGAAGAAGACAAAGAAGTCAAAACAGAGGGAAAAAAGAAGGCCCCTAAAAGACCTCCTTTCAAGTTTGTTGTTAAACGTAACAACCAATATATGTGTCTTTCCACAGACAAACTTCGGTTTCTCGACATCAACAATTTTCTTGCACCAGGTTTTAGTTATTCCAAGTACCTCAAGGCGTTCGGTGTCGAAGAACAAAAGGGTTTTTTCTGTTATGAATACGTCACTAGTCTGAGCACACTAGACGAAAGAGAACTCCCACCCCATGCAGCTTTTTTCAGTAAGCTCAAAAACTCAAATATTTCTGACACAGAGTACGCTTTTTGTCAGCGTGTGGGGACTGAAAACAAAATGACGACTTTGAAGGACTTTTTGGTGTGGTACAACAACCTAGATACAGGTCCGTTTCTGGTTGCTTTGCAGCTTCAGATTAGTATGTACGCTACTCTGCGAGTTGATTTGCTGAAAGACGGTATTTCTGTCCCCGGTGTGACACTGAAGTATCTGTTTGATACGATGTCTTCAGACACATACTTTTCACTTTTTAACGAAAAACAAAAAGACGTTCACGCACTTTTGCGAAAGAACATTGTCGGGGGCCCGTCTATTGTCTTTCACAGATACCACGAAAAAGACAAGACACACATTCGTGGTAATCAAGACAAGCCGGTTCAGTCTGTTCAGGGATTTGATGCAAATGCGCTGTATTTAGCTGCACTCATGCAAGACATGCCCACAGAGCACCCTGTCATTCGTAGAAAAGAAAACGCCTTTAAAGCGGAAAAAACAGATCCCTACGGTCAGCTAGCTCGGGAATGGTTGGAGTGAGTCATGGAATCAAAACAGAGCCATCTCCAACATAAGTTTAATGGGAAAGAGAAGGCCCTTGGTCGAAAAAAGATTAGAGTTGATGGTTGGGATGCATCAAATCAAATTTGTTGTCAGTTCCACGGGTGTTTGTTCCACGGACATGGTTGTTCTGTGACCGCCGGTAAATCGACTAACCCTGTCACCGGAAAAACACTAGTTGACCTCAGAGAACATACAAGCAACATTACAAAATACTTGCGTGAGGATGTGGGTGTGACTGTCGTCGAAAAATGGGAGTGTGAATGGCACGCAGACAAAAAACATAGCACCCCCATTCAGACTTTTTTACAAGATCGTTTTCCGACACTCAAACCCTTCCGGCATCCTTCTACCATCACAGATCAAACTGTCTTAGACGCGATGCAAAACAAAACTTTGTTCGGGTTGGTGGAGTGTGATATCCATGTACCTGACCATCTAAAAGACCATTTCAGTAAAATGCAGCCTAATTTCAAAAATGAGTCTGTCAGCCGAGAGCAGATCGGGGATTTTATGAAAGACTAGCTGAAAAACACAAGCTCTTAACCCAACCACGCCGCACACTTGTAGGGAGTTACCACGGTGAACAAATTCTGCTAGCCACACCCCTCTTGTTTTGGTACATGCAGCACGGATTGGTTGTTGAAAACATCACGCTGATCGTAGAGTATCAACCCAAATCCTGTTTCCGTCAGTTTGGTGACAGCGTTTCAAACGCAAGACGAGCAGGGGACCAAGACCCGTCAAAAGCTATCTTAGCTGAATTGAAACGTTCAAGCTGCTCAGTAACTCAGCCTTTGGGAAAACCTTAACTAACGTGAGCAACCATCGTGATATTCATTACGTTTTGTCTGACGAGGCCTCAAAACTGATCAACAACGGTCGTTTTCAAAAACTAACAGAAGTAACAGAGGCTGTCACTGAAGTAGAGATGGCTAAAACAAAATAAATCAACTGGTCTCTTCCCTCTCAGATTGGTTACTTTGTTTGCCAGTACGCTAAACTACGCATGTTGGAGTTTCATTTTGATTTTCTAGATAAGGTTGTGTCCAGAGCTGACTACCAGCTTTTGGAAATGGATACAGATTCTCTATACATGGCGCTTAGCGCTTCAACATTAGAAGAGGTGGTTCGTCCTGAACTGCGAGAGCAGTTTTACAAAGTGTATAATCAATGGTTTCCTGCACAAGCCTGTGACCAACACGAGGCAACATTCCAAAACACCCGGTTAGCTAACGCCCCCTGGGACGCGACTCTCTGTCAGGCTTGTACAGCACGTGTCCAGTACGATAAACGAACACCCGGTCTCTTTAAAACCGAGTACCAAGGAAATGTGTTCATTGGTTTGTGCTCTAAAACCTACTTTTGTGAGGGAGACAGTGGGAACAAATTTAGTTCAAAAGGTTTAAACAAAAACCAAAACAAACTGACAAAAGAGTCTTACCAACAGGTGCTTCTAACGCAAGAAAGTGGTGGCGGTACAAACACTGGGTTCAAGACAGACGGAAAGTCTATGTTCACTTATTCCCAAACCAGAAAGTCACTCTCGTTTTTCTACATCAAGCGTATGATCGCCTCTGATGGGGTCTCAACCCTGCTCTTTCTTTTTTGACTGTGATACCCATCTAATGGGTCTCTTTCTTTGTTTGACTGTGATACCTCCGCCTGTGATATTGTTAACATTCCAATGCCAAACAACTTTGTCGTTTTTTTGTAAATAAATTTGTTAAACCATGTTTTGCTTCTGTAAATAATGCTCGTGTTGTTTAATCCCCAAAAAAACCAATGTGGCTTTAACATACCCTGTCAAAACGGTCCCAAGCCCGTGAAAACACAGAGGGAGGGTAAACACCTATATGCGACTCTTTAGACAGTCCAGTGAAATGTTAATACTTTTCTGGCTGACTATTGGGGTGTAAAGGTGCCCAAAACAAAACGCCGCAACAACCAAGAAAAAATAAAAATTATATAAAAAAAAAAACCTTTAGTCAGTGGGTTAGTTAGGAAGGTTCACCGTTTTATCTAGACGCTGTACACTGCTGTCTAGTACAATTAAATGGGTTTCTCTGCGCTTCGCGGAGCCCTCTCTCTTTCATGCTCGGTGAACTGCCAGAGGTGTCAGGGTAATGCAATTAAACGGTATCCCTGCTCTTCGCGGAGACCCTCTCTTTTATGTCGGTAATAGTTACGCGGTCCGGTAAACCACCAGAGAGGGTCAGCAGTAGGAGAAGTTTAATAAGAGGGGATCAGGTGCGTTAAGCACCAATAGAAAGTAGGGGGGGGGGGGGGGGCGTAATCCTGTGACATAACACCGAGTAACCTGTCTGTACAGGCACATGAAATAACATGACAAAATATGAGCTCAATAAAAATCGTTTAAACACAATCCTTCTTTACCACTACTTAAACACAGGCACCTTAACCTATAACCTTCTATCAAATACGGCTTCGGATTTTGGGGGGCTGCGGAGGGATGAGACGTGCGCGATCCTTACTACTAAGAGGGTTAACTGAACTTGGTATCTAACACTATTTCTGAACACTGTAACCACATTAGCACTTTTAATTTTTTTTCTGTCTTCCAAGCTTTAAATTCAGCTAATAAAATGAGTAAAAAAGTGGTTTTTTTCTGAATTCAACAGTTAAATTACTATGTTGGATGTTCTATTTTGCTTCCCTATTTCTGTTCTGAAGTTTTTGATCATCTGACTACCTTGCTTTTCTATTTGGAAGATAATATGCACTCTTTTCTGAAAAATGGGTAGGGGGTGGGGAAGTAAAAGCATCACAGTTCAAGTTTTGCGCGACAAGAGGTGTGTTTCTTTTAACTGTGATGAAGAGGGATAACTAAACTTGGTATCTAACACTATTTCTGAACACTGTCACCACTTTAGCACTTTTAATTTATTTTTTTCTGTCATCCAAGCTTTAAATTCAGCGTATAAAATGAGTAAACAAGTGTGTTTTTTCTGAATTCACCAGTTAAATCACTCTGTTGGGTGTTCTTTTTTGCTTCCCTATTTCTGTTCTGAAGTTTTTGATCATCTGATTACCTTGCCTGTCTATTTGGAAGATAATATGCACTCTTTTTTGAAGAATGGGTAGAGGGTAGGGGTAGTAAAAGCATCACAGTTCAAGATTTTGCGCGACAAGAGGTGCGTTTCTTTTAACTGTGATGAAGAGGGATAACTCAACTTGGTATCTAACACTATTTCTGAACACTGTAACCAGTTTCGCACTTTTAATTTATTTATTTCTGTCTTCCAAGCTTTAAATTCAGCTAATAAAATGAGTAAAAAAGGTTTTTTTCTGAATTCACTAGTTAAATCACTATGTTGCATGTTCTATTTTGCTTCCCTATTTCTGTTCTTAAGTTTTGATCATCTGACTACCTTGCTCGTCTATTTGGAAGATAATATGCACTCTTTTCTGAAAAATGAGTAGGGGGTGGGGGTAGTAAAAGCATCACAGTTCAAAATTTTGCGCGACAAGAGGTGTATTTCTTTTAAAATTTGTGAAGAGGGATAACTCAACTTGTTATTTAACACTATTCCTGAACACTGTAACCACTTTAACACTTTTAATTTATGTTTGACTGTGTTCCATGCTTCAAATTGGGCTTCAAAAATGGATACATAAGGTTTTTTTTCCAAATTTACCTGTAAAATTACTATGTTTGATGTTCTATTTTGCTTCCCTATTTCTCTTCTTCAGTTTGTGATCATCCGATTGTTTTTTTGTTAACATATTCACAATACAATATCACAAATTCTTCAGTAGGGTTTGCGTGAATAAATCTCATACCTATGCTCAAACTTCAGTCGCTATCTCAACATTTTGCGCGACAAGCTCTATTCATTTTGTTTTTTCTGATAAACAAAACACTGAACTAACATAAAAACAAACCTTTAAAACTGCCTAACCACTTTGAAATATGGCCTCAGGACTCCAGCCTTAAATTTGGTTAGGGATAGGGGGTTGGGGGATCTGCGCGTGGGGGAAGGCTGGGAGTGTCACTCGGATGCCACCTGCTCTTCAACCGCCCCCCTAGCCCCACAAACTGACCTCCCTATAAGAAGAAAATAAGCTAGGAAAAATTAAACCCTTTTATTAAGATAATAAATTTTGAGGAGTTGCGCTCTCTCGTTTCCGTTGCGATGATAACCTAAAAAGGTTCCTGCAATGTATCGATCCTGATCCTGATTCTGGTCTGCTAGTGGTCGGATCTTTAGCACGAGTCCGGCCGGCCGCCATTTTTCCTCTCTCGGTTCGAACATTTTCGGATCGATTGTCCTTCACTAATACACTACAAAGCAAATTTATGAGTGTGGTAGTGGAAACAAATATGAGGTACGGCTGTCTGCCCGACAACTTGTCGAATAAGGAATCATATTGAAAGATATCTGTGAAAGTGTGAGACCACAGCCGATCAAAAGTCCGTCTGCTACGAACAGCTTCGATTCGAAAGTTTTCGGGGTCGATTATTCTTTTTTAAGATACCCAAAACAACGTTTAAGGAAAGCGCTATTGCAGAAAACTGTATCTTCCCGTCGGATAACTTGCTCTATAAATAGAGAATACTACATGGCTTGCTGTGTCGTACCAGATTTACAAGAGTTGTTTTTTTAAATATTGAACTGCGAGCGAAAGCGAGCTGTTCACTATTTGAAAAAGCAACGAGTGTAAATCTGGTACGACACAGCAAGCCATGTAGTATTCTGTTTATCCTACATACTGTACTTACGTGTATTTTACTGAAAACGTCCCGCAGTCCAGGCAGCCACATTGAAGACGCTTGATTTCGAACCTCGATATCTTCTAAAGCCTCGTGCAATCTATTACCTCAAAGCAAAGAAACGTCACTCTGGAAAGTGTGGCGCGACGTGTTTGTTCGAACAATTAATCGAGGGGAATTAACGAGGGCATTTTTTTTCCTACAATGACGTTTGTCTCGGTGACTTTGGCATCATTAGTAGTGGCAAAAAACAGGTCCCTGCCAGACTTGCTTGACATGACCTCATTTACATGATATACACACGTGTGATTTGAACGATTATTATCTCATGAGTATCTCTCTCACGTATGTAGGATAAAGCCTTCTATTAACAGATATTTCAGAAATAGTGTGAGAGTGATGTTTGCCGGACGTTGAAGCCTCACAGTGCGGACTCTTAAAGTCCGACTTCTGTGACCGAAAACGAGGCAAAAATGAAAATTAGTAATTAACACTGTTAATTAATAATTTTCACGAGAAAATGGTAACCGTAGGTTTTGGCACTAGTAAGCCGTCAGATGACACGCCTCCAGATTTTGAAACAAGAGATTTATTTTTATTTTTACAAAAACCATAATAATTACCAATTTTCTTAACCAAATTGATTTGGTGCTGGCCAAGACAAAATATGTGACACTTTCCTGCCCTCATTTCAGACACTGTGACATCATAACGTGATCTGATTTCAGACACTGTGACATCATAACGTACATGATGTCATCACCAACTCTCTAACCAAGACTTAAATACCCCCCAGACACTGATCGAGCTGTGACCAAATCATGTGACCAAATCAAACAATGACACCACAGGCACAGCCTGATGAGCTTAAGACTTATTTTCGTGATAGCTCAGTGGATATTTTCAGTGGTGAATATCTTTTCCATCAAACATTTTCATGTTTTGACTGTGAAATTTGACAAAAACAAACCATGTCTGCTGATTGTCAACACCTGCAATTGTGGGAAATTTGGAGGCTTTTGCTCTCAAATCAACTGAGAAATTGTAAACTGAGAAGCCTCAACGTAAAGTTTGTTACGAACATGACCCCACTGTGACCTCAAACTGTGACGGGGGTAAACCAAACTAGGGTCATATTGGCAGATTATTAAATCCTTGAAGTGTGCAAAGTTTCAAACCTGTAGCTTCAAAAACGCCTGAGATAACGTCAATGCTAAGTTATTATGAATGGAACATGACCCCTTGTGACGAGGGTCAACCAAACTCGGGTCACTTCGTGAGATCATCAAACCCTCAACGTGTGCAAAGGTTCAAAGGTTTAGCTTGAAAACATCCGAGATCACCTCAACGTGAAGTTTTTTGTCCACGGACGGACACGGATTAATACTACGACTCACCCATTACCCAGGTGAGTCCATTATCAGCCAGTCTCAAACCTGGCTTTTCTGTCCGTGTCAAAACTCCCTAAACGATTTGTACTTGCACAACTTCTCGATCACCTTGGTGCAGTCTGCCTGCTGGTCATACATAGTACCTAAACTGCGTTAGTGTACATTAACCTTCTGATTTTGTCTGATCAGAAAACCAGTGCCCATACTGACCCTGCTCGACCTATCGTCGGCTTTTGATACTGGATATCATGACATTCTTGTTCATCGTCTTGAACATGATTTCGGATTTACAGGGAAGGCCCTTAGCTGGTTTTTGTCCCACCTGTCTGACAGAAACCTATCTGTAAGTGTAACAGTAAACGGCATAACACCCAAGCCTGTGAAGCTCGAGTTCGAGGTCCCTCAAGGCTCAGTTCTCAGGCCCATACTTTTTGTCATATAATCACAGCCACTGTAACAAATACTGTCCAATCACTCTTGTCCCCATCAATAGCCATTTGAGTGATCTGCGTCATTTAATGTTGGTAAATGCTATCAAGAGTGTGTTTCATAAGGTTAGTATTGCTGTTTTTGAGAAAGATGTCATCGTTCTGTTAACCTCTTTTAAGGCGGAGTTGGGCTTTAACTGTGTGTATGTGTGTGTGTGTGTGTGTGTGTGTGTGTGTGTGTGTGTGTGTGTGTGTGTGTGTGTGTGTGTATGTGTGTGAGAGAGTGTCGGAGTGAGTGTGTGTTACTGTTTGTCGGATTTTATACGTGAGCCTTGAAGGCTTCGTAACTTGTTTTTCAAATGTTTACATGACTAGCAAATGTACGCCAGCGTAGAAGTAATATTAGCAGCAATAATTGGTATAATTCAGTGTCCTGAGACTTTTGCTGTTCGAACTCTCGCCGATAGCGACGAAATGTTCAGAAAGCAAGCTGGCTATCGACTGAACTACATCCCCGCCCTAAGATTAATACCCAGTAGAAGACTTAGTAGTCGTAGTAGAAGCAGCAGCAGTTGCGGTTCTTACCTTTAATGCCCCAACTGCAATTAACTTGGAAAAACGACGTGGGATCTGCAACAGCGGTAACATATTAAATCTCTTTGCAGGTTAATAATAACATGCTCAAATGAACACATTAATTTTAAGAAGGCTACAATTAATTTAAGCAAGCACACGCATTGATAAACTCAGATCGCCGACCAGATAGACAGAAGACAGACATACCAATACCTGGGACACACACATATATATTCATTTGCTACTCAGTCGTCATAAAAAAACTAAGCAAATGCGTTTGAGTGCAGATCTTTGTACTAAGGCCGTTTATTGTAAAACCTTTTGGATGTCTAGAAAGGCTACTCAATTCCCTACCATATCATATGGCATATGCAGCGAACAGATTAATTTTACATGAGGTAGAGTAATATAGTAGAACAGACAACACAGGCATCACATTCACAAAAGCAAGGTTCCCGCATTAAAATAGAAAAACATTAGAACAGCTGAAAGTAAACAAGGTTTTGCATGTTAGTGGAAAGCACAATCAAATACTTGTAAGTTGTATCCAAAACATGCAATTTTGTTCACCTATCTTGTCTTGACTTGTATAGGATCAAACTTTTTGTATGTGTGGCCGAAAACCGCCTCGAAACATAGCTAACTTCTTCAGAAGCATGGAAATAGCCCCCCCCCCCCCCCCCCCCGCACGAATAATTGTCTGAAACAGACCTGTCATATTCATACCACCCTGAGAGGCATGTAGAAATCTGTTCAATTTTGTTGCGTTTGATGGCAGTGGTTCATTCCCGTGCCTCACTGGCGCCTCTGGTAGATCACAGCTGTCTGGGTACACTTGGTGGATCCTTGTGAATGTTTGACAACCATCCTGCTCCACACTCAGCGATAGGCTTATACCAAGAAGAAAAAAGAAGATTCGGACCAAAAGAATTCGTGTATGGAGACGTGCCATGCTAACCTAATTGTGTTGACGTAGAAACATGATGAAAGCGCGTTTTGACGTCATTGCTGTTACGTTTATTTAGGAAGAGAAAGTCTTGGTCGCGGAGACCTTGAGTCTTGAACAGACAGAGCTAATCCTCACCAGCCCAAACTTCATTATTTTAGGAACCTACGCTAACAAGATGGCGCGAGCTTGCATTCAAAGTTAGCTTAGGCAACGAAGGTTCGATGACGTCATCCAATAGTCACATCACAGAAGGAAATGTAGACAGGCTTAACGTAGCCCATTTTAGCTCGACTTATTAGACAGAGAGTCTTGAAGAGAATGATATTAACAAAGTTTTTAACAGAGTGCAGACCTCAATGATCGTGAGAACGCACAATATATCCCCGAGTACGCTAGTCAAGGGTCCAGCAGACTTTAATTGTGTGTCTGTCTGTCTGTGTGTGTGTCTCGACTTAACAGCTTATTGCTGGGAAACTACTGGGCGCAGTTCGTTCAAAAGTGATACACTAACTTGATAATAGGTCCGATTGATCGTATTAAAACTTCATAATGTTACCTGGGACCTAAATGCGAAATAAACCACCAAAAAAACGACTTGGCGGTGGGAGGAATTCGCGGTGCAACAGCCAGCCAGGCAGTCTGATAGAACGGTGCAAGGTCTCGGCAAACCAAGACTATGCCATATACTCGTAGCAAAGCCGCCGAATGGTACCGTAAACCAAGAATAGTGACGTAAGAAAATAGAATGTCGTCTTTTGATTTGGAACGTGACGTGTTTTAGAATGGAGATGTGGTAGTGTGTGTGTGTGTGTGTGTGTGTGTGTGTGTGTGAGAGAGAGAGAGAGAGAGGGAGAGAGAGAAGGAGTGAGGGAGAGAGAGTGTGTGCGTGTGTGTGTGTGTGTGTGAATTTCTGAAGAGTACTCGGGTCCAGCGCGAGCGTTTTTTTTTTAAATTGTTTTGTGATGGTTATAACCGGAAGTAGCTTTCGATAATGGGGCAGACAACTCCCGTAAACCCTTCAAGGCTTACTTCCCTTCTTTGTTGTCATTAGTTTCATGGCTGACGAACTTCGGAACAGCTGTTACTTTTCGTTTATGTAATATTTAGGGTTTGCTTTACGTGCAAAATAATGAAGTATGAAGAGCAGATGACAGAAGAGTACCTGATATCTTACGTGTATGTCTTATAATTTGGTTTGCTGAACGTGCTTCGTCAGCCATGAAACTAACGACAACAAAGAAGGGAAGTAAGCCTTGAAGGGTTTACGGGAGTTGTCTGCCCCATTATCGAAAGCAACTTCCGGTTATAACCATCAGAAAACAATAAATTGTGCGTTCTCACGATCATTGAGGTCTGCACTCTGTTAAAAACTTTGTTATTATCATTCTCCTCAAGACTATCTATCTAATAAGTCGAGTTAATATGGGCTACGTTCAGCCTGTGTACATTTCCTTCTGTGATGTGGCTATTGGATGACGTCATCGAACATTCGTTGCCTAAGCTAACTTTGAATGCAAGCTCGCGCCATCTTGTTAGCGTAGGTTCCTAAATGCCCAAACTTGTGCAACTAACTTAATTCACCCCGCATATCCGGTTGAAGCCCGCGTCGCCGGAATGCGCACGGCGAGTGTCTCTTCTTTTGTGTCAATCCCAGACCCGACAACCCCTTTATTATTTGGTGTGTATATATGCGATTGTTTTCCCGAAGTCGTGAACGAAGTGTTTGCTTCGTTTAACACGATTTATGGTGACGAACAGTGTTTTCATTTCACTTCGAGTGTGACTTCTCAACGTGATTAAGCAAATATGTGAGCTTGAACAATGATTGTAACTTGAAAAAAGGGATTTGAGGAGTAGTCTTGTATCTTTGCAGTACGTCTTTTGGCTGCCAGTGTCCTTGCATAGTTGTTCACAGTTTTGCTATTCGTACACGTACCCATGGATTGACCGGTTAGTACCGCGCCCAGTTACTTTTTCAGCCGGTCATCGACCGTGTCAACCTCATGTCATTGACCGCGACGATTTGCTTTCTCTGAAAAATTGAATTTACAGCTTGTGTATGCATCTTTTAGAACTTTTGTCCAAGGAACTTTGAAATTGAGATGTGTAAATGATGATTTTCCCTTCCTGGAAATGCTTTCGATTTTCAATGTATATTTTTTATTACGTTTTGTCTTGACTATAAGTATAAGAATAAACAATTACAGATTGTTAGGCTTCCTTTTAAAATTGTGAGGTTGCAGTCCTGGATTGATGCCTTACCGAAGCTTCGCTTAAGCCAACAATGTCATTTTAGTTTACACTGTCGACAATATGGCGGATCGATCGAAATTGGTTTCCTCTGCGCACACACTACTGTTTAAGTTCGCTTACCTGCAAGGGTAAAGTCCCAAGAAATGAACTTCTTCTTCAGGGTTTAGCCTGGAAGAAAAAGACAATGGGACATTTGTCCCCCTCAACCAAATTCTGATGGGACATTACATAGTCGAAGGCAAAACGCACAAAGCAGGCTAGGCGGTCCGAAAATGCTTGTCGAAAGATGCAAAATAGTGCTATTTAGTGCCATATGATGATAAGAATTTGCCAGTGTATCCGGTTAGTGTGTGTGTGTGTGTGTGTGTGTGTGCGGTGTGTATGTGTGTGTGTGTTTGTCTGTGTTTCGATCGATATCGCTTCTGTTGACTGTTTCCACAGAGGTAATCGCGCAAGCACAGAGATGACGGTACCGGAGATGACGCAAGCACAGAGATGACGGTACCGGAGATGACGGACGCTCGCACTTTGCCTCACGACAGAGCCAGAAGACACCTGTTAATGATTTTGTCGTAGTATGCTCTTGTGAGCGAACACCATATATCACAAGATGGAACATTAATTGTTTCTCTTTTGTCAGAAAAAAGCCGGTAACGGAGATGACGGTTATGGAACCCCCAGGTCTATTGTTTCTCGTTGTTGCCTCTTGTCTGGACTCGGACGCACTTCAGCTGTAAAGTAAGACTTGTTCATAAACCAAAAACGTATGAAAGTTGTTTTAAGGATATTCGTGTGTTAAAAGTCTCTGAAACTTGACTCACATGTAATAGCACCATTTCTTGCAAAGTGTAAAAAGTTGCGTTCCTGTGATATTTGTTTCTGTGACGTTACGGACGTTTACACAATTTGAACGGAAAACCGTTACAACGTCAATTCTCGGGATCTGTTTGATCTTAGTGCTGGATGAGGGTAAGGAGGAGGGTCTTTGTCATCGTGAAATTTGGAGAGGTGTAGTTTTAGATTCATTGCATATCAACTGCAGCTACACAGCAAAAACACCATCAAAAACCAGGATTTCGTGCCGTTTTCCAGGACCGTGGTTGCTCTCTTTCACACGCTAGATCAGCTTGAATGCGCTGCGGATTCAAACGAGTTGAGTGTGTATGACCTGTTAGGTAAGACACCAAATTAAACTTTCTGGTGTCAAAAATGTAAAATATCGTTCAGTTTAAGTCACCGTTTCGACGGTTGAAAGTGAATCATGCCGTCAAAAAACGTCATTTTTGAGGGTAAGCGTAGTCAAGAACATGTGCCGTCATACCCAAATATTGCTCAAATCCAAGAAACACATTTTTGAGCAGAAGAAAGGCAGATCTTCAAAAATACGTATGTTTCTTTCAAAAAACGTGAGTTTAACCTCACGGGTCTGGTTGACGCCAGGACATGTTATGACAGTAAGCGTAGAGTGCTGCCCTGTCACGTAGTCTCAAACCAAATTGGAAATCCATAGCATCATCATTATAATCATCCTCATCTCATTAATCATCCAAAATTATAAATTGTCCTTGCTCCTGTGGCCCTTCATGCCCGGAGCTCTCATGGTGACCTTGGTCTAAGTGTTCCTGATTCATCCTTCCCTGAATAGTAGTTATGCTGTCAGTCTTTAACGTGTGACGTTCTGGGAGGGGGGGGGGGGGGTTGACGGAGGGACGTAGTGGCGGTCTGCTCTCTGGAGGGGACGCCCACTCAGTCTGGCTCCGCGACTTCTTTTTCTATTCTTTATAATATTTTGTTTCTCTTTTTATTGTTTTCATCCTCTCTTCTCTTGCTTGTCCCGACGCTTGTTCCTTCTCCCAGTATGCTCTCACGCCACCCCGTCCCAGCCCTCACTGCAGCATGGCTCCGCGACTTAACAATCAATGTCGTTAGTAGGGGGCATAGTAGGTAGAGGGCTGCGTCCGTTGACTCGGGACAGAACCACTATTGAACACTGTCGAAGTGACTCAGCAGAAGTGCTGTGTCATCGTCCGAAGGTACCCCACCGCAGCGACCGACATCCCTCCCGGGAGCGTCTGTAAAATCGGTAAGTCTGGCAGTGGAACGAAATTCAGATGTGGATGGAGCCGTGAGTGCGGTGTGAGAGCACACCGGGACAAGCAACAGGTGTTAGGACAGCAACAGGTGTTAGGACAGCAACAACACAAAAAAAAGAAAGAAAAAAAAAAGAAAAGGTACGTCCGGACAGTAATGGAGATGACGTTTTTGGTAATATTTATTTCTCCCAGAACTAGGAGTTCTCTCTATCTATCTCTCATATCTAAATATGCGGAAGGGACATACAAAATCAACAACCAACCCAACTCTCTCTCTCTCTGTCTCTGTCTAACACACACACACACACACACACACACACACACACTTGAGATCTGACCATGCAGGGGCGGATCCAGCGGGAAATTTTGGGGTTTCCGGACTCCCCCCCCCCCCCCAGCCTAAAAAAAATAATTAAAAAAATACAGGAATAAATTTGAAAATAAAAATAAAATGATGGCTCAGATTGCTCCATTTTCCCTGTTTTTATCCCCGGACATTTTTCGGGGGGACATGCACTCGGACCCCCCTGGGAGGTTCGGGCTCTTAACTAAACGCTTCGCGACGTCCATTTGTCCCAACAAGATATTTGGAATAAAGTTGACAGCCTGTTACACAACTATTCTTAAAATCATAAAATAATTATTTTTTTCATCAAGACAAGATCAGTACACTTCGAATTGTTGAAAGTTTGAAAAAAGGGAGCCCGGAAGCAAGGTCGTGTTTGCTAAGCAGACGAATTTTTTTGCATATCGCTTGCTTCTTTGAAGCCAATCGCCGCCGATAAGTTCGTGTGACTCACAGTCGTTTGTTGCATTTTAGATTCAGAGGTACGTGCTATTGCAGATACAACAAGTCGCATTGACACACACACGCACACACACACACACACACACGCGTACATTTACACATTGACAATGACATGCTTCCATTTGAAACTTCGAGGTCTTCATCGGGGATTGACGCCCTCCCAAAGTCTAACTATTGAAGCCCGACGGAGGGCGTCAATCCGCGATGAAGACCTCGAAGTTTCAAATGGAAGCATGTTAATGTTATTGTAATTCAATCTGACGACGATCTCTTTCCTGCTTTCATGCGGTTGTAAACAGACAGAATTGGTTCTGTTCTGTTCACACACTACTTTCAGTCCACCTACCTGCAAGGGTCAAGTCCCAAGAATTATGTCTCTGTATTCCTATCGTATCACTCTGCTCCTGTTTTGTTTTCTTTCACACCCATTTTCCCTTCTTTTTTGACGGGTTTCTGGACAGCAAACTCTAAAAAAAATTCTTGTCATCACAAAAGCGATCTTTGGAATTGACTGACGTAGTCCGGAAGAATTCATGCATCAACATGCATCAATCACGTATTCGACGTCATCACTTCGCATACCTTATGGTCTCAGTATTTCGTTGGCCTTCATATTTCCTACTTGTATAATGACCCTCAAAGCTAACCGAGACTAGTTGAGGCTGTATCAATGCGCCTCGCCAGCAGGTTGTTAATGGATTTTTTAGCGAGTGGTTATCGACAATTAATGACCGGTAATTTTTAATGAGTTGGGGCATTCTGACCAATCACAGGATCTGTTTCATTAAAACGCAAACTTGATTGAATTACAATTACACATTAACATTATCTTATCACTCTGCTCCTGTTTTGTTTTCTTTCACGTACATTTTCCCTTCTTTTTTGATGGGTTTCTGGACAGCAAACCCTAAAACAAATTCTTTTCCTCACAAAAGCGATCTTTAGAATTGACTGACGTAGTCCGGAAGAATTCATGCATCAACTTACGTCACGTATTCGACGTCATCACTTCGCATACCTTATGGTCTCGGTATTTCGTTGGCCTTCATATTTCCTACTTGTATAATGACCCTCAAAGGTTTGTTGACAGACCAGCTTTTTTGTTGGTCCAAGGGAACCATATCGTCTTTTGTTTCATCTTTATCGACCAAGGCCGAAGGCCGCGGTTGATAAATATGAGACAAAAGGCGATATGCTCCCCGAGGACCAACACCAAAGTGCTGGTCTGAGACAACAAGCTACCAAACATCGTTTTTGTCATCATTTTGGTTGTGTAACAAAATGCACAATAACCCACAGGGAGACGAATTTTTAGAATCCAACTCCGGGCCACAAAGCATCGTCACAGTAGCACGAGATAACACGTCAAACTTGTATGTGACGTCACACGTAGCTTGTTGACGCTTTTCTTCCAGTCTGAAAATGTACAGAGCTGCAATCATACCTGTGAATTCAGTAAGTGTTGAGCATATTTCTTTTCTTTTAAATGTTTATGACTTTTCGTTGTGGATTTTGCGATTACACACTCTAGATAAGTTGCAAATTGACCATGAGTCGCCGCGGTAATTATCAACATTGATTGGGTCTTTGAGAGTGAATGATTACAATCGTTGTCCTCGGAAACACAAATCCAAAGCCACGATGGTTCCACACATCAACAATCAGCCTGATTGGCTTTTACTTTGACAATCCACGTTTCACATGAAAGCTCAAACCCATTCACCACCTCGAGTTATTGCATGGGGAACATGAAATTTATTTACCAGGCTAGGTGTTTGTGAATGAAAACTCGTGAAAATGATGACAATGGCTTTTATCCTACATACGTGAGAGAGACACCCGTGAGATCTTTATAGAAGAGATCGAGGTTCCAAAACAAGCGTCTTCAATTTAGCTGCCTCGACTGAAAGACATTTTCAGTAAAATACATGTAGGTACAGTATGTAGGATAAACAAAATGCTGTGTCGTACGAGTGGTTATCGACAATTAATGACCGGTAATTTGTAATGAGTTGGGGCATTCTGACCAATCACAGGATCTGTTTCATTAAAACGCCAACTTGATTGAATTACAATTTTAAATACCGCAGGTGACACAATCATAAATACAATTACAATTATCAAGAGATCAATATAATCATCAAATCAGTTATCAGATCATTATCAAACCAAAGTTGAATACTACGTATCACACAACTGATTATGTAAAGCCGAGCGGTCTTAGCTTCAAATTTAACTTTAACTATCTGTGTCTGTGTCTTAGATGTTATGTGTTTGAAAGTCATTTGTCAGGATTGGAATCACACGACAGGAGGAACAGACACACAGAATATAAACTCAAGAAGAGGCAGGTGAAGTTCAAAGCAAATCATTAAAACAACTCAATACATAGGTTCTTTGCAGAAAGTATATCTGAACATTGGTTCACTCTATTCCTGTAATTTTCCTACTGCTTAAGGCAGGTCAAATGGAGACAGGGACATTACTCTTCATACACAAAGGGAAGCCACTGAGTTGTGTCGCCATTTTTTCCTGGCAGGCTGGGAATTCGAACACATCGAACAGGGAACGCAGAAGAAGAAGAAGAAGAAGAACACGTCGAACATTCGAATGACGTGAATAGAACAAACGTCACATTTTTCAGGCAGCGTAAGTGAATGACGTCAGAAAATGACGACACCGCCAGAAATAAAAACAATGCGACACGCCTCCCAACCACGAGGTCAAAAACACGTGGGCATCTAATGAAATCGGTACAAAGCCGTTCTCTTTGCCAGTGACATCGTAATAATCACCAAAGCTAACATTGAAGCTCCGGTAGCAGGTAAGAGAGTGTCTCCCAACCCGTGATGCTCACAGCGTGATTGCATCAGAATACCACATGTTAAAACCGGTGTTTGAACTAGAATAACAGCCAGTAGTATTAAGAACAAGTGTCTTGTGTATGCAGCCCTCTTTCTACTGTACGCTGGCAGCAGATAATACAATAATTGAAGTCCTTCGAGGCATAAGGGGCCCATAAGGCGAAAAATTGCTTTAATTCCACCCTCAAAAAGTCCCAGCCTTCAAACCGTAACAAATAACAGTACGCACTATTAAGCAAAATTATAAACCAAGCCTTGATTATTAATTTTTATTATTACACTTGTATCAAACAAGTGACCTCCACCTTTTGATTGGCGTTTTTATTACATTTGAATCGGACTTGTGGCCTTTCAAAGTTGCGGTGACCTTTGACTTTCAACAGAGGTCATATGTAACAGTGGTTTTTAAAAACATAATTTAGTTGGCTCATATATCTGAGACAAATGATCGGACAACAGCCCTTTACATTATCGTGACACATATTTTTCTGAGGCACACTGGACAGTAATAGTGCAAAGGGTGGGGTTAATCAAGGGAGTGAACCCCCCCTAAAAACACTACCAACCTGTCGTTTTTTTGTTTTTTTTTAATGCCGTTTTGATCGCTCTTGCGTTTACAACCCATCTCATCAAATCGTAATTTATTTCCAGGCTACCAGCAATAAAATACCTCAACATGAGGAACAAATTTAAAATAAACTCTGGCAAAAGACGTGACGTCACAAAGTTTGAGTATGCGCAACATTTTCGTTTACCAGTGCACTTCGTTACCTGCCCATTACTGCTTTTGGTGATATTTTTTAAATGACTATTCCTATGCAGATGTTTGTGTAATTGGCCGTTTTCAAAACATACCCATTTTTCGATTTTTCGGTCAAAAATTCAAAACGGGCACTGTCTTCCGAGACTCATAGCTCCGAAACGAACCCACTACCCTATATTTTTTTTATGCTGAATGCATAGCAGACAGATCGAACTTAAAAAATAACCAACTTTTGGGAGAAACCAATTTATATTTAACGGGTCCAGTGAACTACCTTAAAAAGATATTTTAAGTCCTAAAATGGCTGAACATTTGCTAATTAGCAAATTAAGCTACTGAAAAAGAAAACTCTATAGTCTGGTATACCATTTAGACACTTAAGCCAGGTTGCCAAGATTCCCCCGAACCTCACCCTTCCATGACTGTCCCCGACGTCACAGCTAAGGAACCAATGAAAACGTCGCTCCGTGAGACCACAGAACAAAATGGGGAGGGAGGTGGAGAGTTTCGAGGCTGCTGTCAGCCTCCTTACAAGCTACAATTAAAATCCCTCAAAAATACATAAAAACTCCTCCACTAAGAAAACTACATCAAAAACGCTATAAAAAAAATACATAAATGAAATGGAAATTCTACGACGCATCATTTGATACCAAACACTCATAGGTGATCAACACTGCGAACAAAGTGCAAAACCTCTGACTATTACCTCGCAAAATAGTCATGTCACACACAAAAAACCGTATGCAGTTACAAGTTAAAGGTCTTTTTCTACAATTTTATACCGACATCGCCATTTGACCATTAAAATGCAAAGTCTATTATCTACAAATATCAACAATACACCCCCTTTCGATCAGGAAAGACGAAGCCAGTGTAGCCGTTTGAAAATTCATTGTAGTATTCCAGCGTAGTACTCATAGTAGGATATCCTTATTTGGAAAATGCCAAGCGCAAAACTCCTCTCAAATCCCGTGCATTTCGTGCGTTTAAAAAAAAGCGTGGACAGCGCTCCAGTTTGGGCGTGGCTATAAGCATAGTGACATGAATTTGATTGGTCAGTATTTTTAGGCAAAGCACATGTTCTCGGCATTCAGAAAACAAAATATTGGAAGCGTGAGTCACGCTACCCAGAAATAAAATATGTTTTTACATATATTTTTTTTTCTATAAAGTTTTTGCCCATGGTTCATTCATCATTTGACATGATTTTGTATCGAAATCTAACCATAAGGTTATTGAAAAAAAAAAGCAAAAATATAGACGACCACCTTTAACCACAATCAAACGCATTGTATATTCAACAGGCTTCTCGTATGTAGATGATAAACATAAAACCTACATTCTACTAAACAAATTAATACAAAATACATATCTGTATCGAATACATGGGTAAAAGAAAGATAGAAAAGCTACAGAAGAGAGAGAGAGAGAGAGAGAGAGAGAGAGAGAGAGAGAGAGAGAGAGAGAGAGAGAGAGAGACTCGGAGAGAGAGAGATAGAGAGAGAGAGAGAGAGAGGGAGAGAGAATGTGTGTATGTGTTGTGTGTGTGTGTGTGTGTGTGTGTTCGTCTGTGTGTAACAAGTATTATTAACAAAAGCACAGCAACATAAAAGTAAAGGATCAGATCAAAAAGGAAAAGGGGGTTGGGGAGGAGGGAGGCGAGAGATGGATGTAGAAAAGACAATGCCCTCGCTGACTGCCCTCGCATACAAAACAAAGGCGTAGGGGGGTAGCGACACGAGAGGTGACCGAGGGGTTAAAAAAAACAATACAGAAAGGTTACACAGGGAGAGGGAGGAAAGGGGTTCACAGACTGGCCCCTCCGTCCTCCATAACTTGAATCCAGTCAGTTCGGCGCCATCGTGTCAGAGCCAATTAAATTCTACCGCGGGAGAACAATGAGAAAGGACTGGACCATACTTATTTTCAAACCCTTTACAAAGGGAAAGAACAAATCCGATTTTAAAGTGTGAATCTTAACTCCACACAGTTTCAATTCAAACTCAGATAATATATTCTACTCTCTTCGCCTTCTCTTCTTCTTCACTCTATAAACTTTAAGAAGAAAATTGCATATGGAGAAAAGACAAATTATTCCTGTAGTCGCTTTTCTCCACAATTACATATCAAAGCAAAATAGCTGTTCTGCTAAGCCAAGGCGAGAGATTGCGGTGGGGGTACTTCCGCTGAGACAAATTCACTAGCTATGGTTATATACACCTCGGTGGGTACTTCAATCATAAAGAGAATAAACGCTACCGGCTTAATCAGTACAGCCGCAGTAACTGTTATTTTGTTCTTCATATGCACCACTGGGCTTTGCATGCTCATATTTCACTAACACGGGGCACTGGCTCTACGTAGTCCAAATCTGAAACAAAGTGAAGTACAATTTATCATTAAAGAGTAATGTCAAAGGCAACCATGGAGTAAGATTCGCGGATTAATTTTTACAACTGAGGGGCAGGGGGGGGGGGGGGGGGGTGAGAGGGGGACGGAGGGGGGGGGGGGGGGCGTGGTTTCAAGAGCCGGCGCCAGGAGGTACCATTGAAGCTTGTCTTGTCACTAATCTCTTCTGCTTACATGTATTGCAAATTCAACGTACACACGCGTCAAGTTCTGAAGAAATGGGCTTTTACGTGTATCAGTGGCCATTAATTTTGTTCTCGCCGTTTAGGCAATCATGTTCTGTTTTCTTGGGATGCATGCCGGGTATGTTATTGTTTCTATAACCTGCCGAACTGCACAACATGAGCAACAGGAGTTTTTTCTCGTGCGCATTAGGTGTGAATTCTTGTGTGAATACACACAGTTTTAACAAATGCTTAGATAACTCTAGAATCTGCCTAAACTGGCCCCTAAAGCTGAAAACTCGGCACATTGTACATACCAGCATTTTCCTCGGGTGTTGGCGTACCCTGGCCAAGTTGAGAGTAGTCAGAACGTTGACCGACGTCGGACATGTCCAGGCCGTTGTAGAGATGCAAGTAGCCTGAGAAACGAACATAACACAACAATGCTTGCTTGCTAAATTAATGAATACATTATCAAACAAACCAGAAAGGTAGGTTGTTGAAACGTTTGTTATTGTTTTTTTTGTTTTTTGATTCTGAAGTTTGGTACGTTGGCAGTCTCTTTGTTTTTGGATTTAATAAATACATTGATTTATTGATTGATTTATTCAATGTGTGTTGCTTTTTGTGTTGTGGGTGTTGTTTTGCACTAGTCTTGTTGCTTTTTGTGTTGTGGGTGTTGTTTTGCACTAGTCTTGTTGCTTTTTGTGTTGTGGGTGTTGTTTTGCACTAGTCTTGTTGCTTTTTGTGTTGTGGGTGTTGTTTTGCACTAGTCTTGTTGCTTTTGCGTGTATGACCGTTTTAACCGCGCGATTTAGGCAACCAAACGCCGATGTCGGGGAATACTTGCTTGGTTTGGTATTGTTGTGTTTCTATAACGTTTCTATATCGTTTTCAACGCGTACTTGGTCTTGCGCTAGTGTGTAAACACGAAGGGGGATAAGGCATTAGCAGGTCTGCACCTAAGTTGACATATGAGATTGCAATAACATCCTCCCTTACCAATTTACCTCACCGTCTCAAATCGTTTTTCTTTTTTTTCTTTCTTTTTTTTAACATTGTCTTAGTTTAGTGGCTAGAAGCGCTGACCAACAAGTGTTCAGATATTTTTCTAATTGTCGTTTCTAGATAGTAAAATATGTGCTGAAAACGGTCAGCTATCGCACCATCAAGAAATCGGTTCCCTAGTACCCCTTTAAGGCTCTGGAACCACCCCGGGTGGCAATATCGGGTCGCAACAAAGAGTGTTCCCCATAGCCGGAAAGAGCCTCAACCGTGAAAGATAGAAAGAAAGGTATTGAACAAAAAAGACGCACAACACCAATGTGAACCATTTGTGTTATCATACTTATATTAAAATATTGATGACCATGGAATAAATGGGTTATTTTTAGATTTCTGACAAAAAACATGACAAATTGTCTTTTTTATAGCCTAAACTATGAAAGATTTAAAGACAAGTATTGAACACAAAAGATAGCAATGGATAATGGCAACAACATTTGCTCTCATTGTTGTACAAAATTGTTGATTTTTTTTAAATACTTTTCCGTTTTTGTGGATTTCACAAAGCATACCAATTAAACGGCAGTCCAGGTAACTCGTCCGAATTTTTGCGGCTAAGAGCCTCAACATTTGAAGATAGAAAGACTATCATTGAACAAAAACTATGGTAAACACTAATGTGAATAACTTTTGATCTCACACTGATATTGAAATATTGATGACCATGCAATTAATGGGCTATTTTCAGATTTGTGGGTACAAAATCGCCCAAAACATGACAAATTGTCTTTTTTCTAGCCTAAACTATGAAAGATTTAAAGACAAGTATTGAATATAAAAGATTGAACGGGATAATAGCAACAACATTTGCACTCATTGTTGTACAAAATTGTTGATTGTTCTTGAATATTTTCCGTTTTTGTGGATTTCACAAAGCGTACCGATTAATCGGCAACCCGTGTCAATCATCCGAATTATTTCATGCTGCGCCAAAACGATTGAAAATGGATGGAATATTAGTGTTTGAAGACAAAAGGCGCACATTGTCATGTTAAGCATATCTTGTTACACCGTATACACATCAAAATCGTGATAGCTCTTGGTTTGAATGTTACAACGTTTGATTTTGTGCAAGTTACACACATTGATACTGACAAAATGTAATGATATTCCAGGACAATATATCCAGCGCGCTCTTTGGGTCCCCAAAACATGGTGAGTCCCATTGTGGTGCCAAAGTAGAAAATAATTATATTCACTTTAGCGATAGTCCGCAGTAGACGACATCAAATGACACAGACTGTAATGATAACTCAAAACTCGTCATCGCTTTCAGCAAACGCGTCAAAGTCAACCTCCTCATCTTCTTCCTCGTCTTCCTCGTCATCCTCTTCTCCACAACCACCATCTGCCAGAAGATCGATCAGCGACACAGGTAGGATGGGCTTGAGGCACCACACGGGTTCCAGGACACCGTCTGCATTTTTCGTCCATCCCTGCCCCTGGTCGTAGGGTTTGGGCCTCTCCAGAATGCCTTCATGAGCACGCTTGTACAGGGCAACGCGGTGGTTTACTCGCTGAATGTGCGGCATCAGAGCAGATTGGCAGGGAGGCATGCGGGCTAGATCGACCTTACACTTGGACGTGAGTTTCTCGTTGTCTCCCACCATCTTGCGGAGTAGCTTTCCACGAACGACATCAACTGATTTATCACGACTGTAATTGTACATCAGGCACGTAAACTCTTCCAACTGCTTCACCACCCGAAGTTTGACATCCCAGTCGTCACCAAGCTGCCTGAATGCCGTGTGAAACTTGGGGTTCTTCTCCAGTTTCTTAAGGGGCCCCACCTTCCCCTTTCCTTTGAATGCACTGGTGCAGTCCTCTCCGCTGTACACATAGAACCCAAGAAGAGTGGCACAGTAGTCATGCCCCAGGGACTCTGCAAGCTCAGAGAGGTTGATCAGTTGCCGATGTTTTCCTGATCCCGTATCCAGGTATACAGTCAACTTGATGGCTTCAGCGTGGTAGATATTGGGAACCTCATGCACCTCTACCTGAAAACACAATGGCCATTAGAACATTTAGATTGGAGTCTTCATATATTTTCCAGTTTAGACTCCAATCTAAATGTTCTAATGGCCATTGTGTTTTCAGGTAAAGGTGCATGAGGTTCCCAAT
The DNA here is from genome assembly GCF_037325665.1 of Littorina saxatilis. Taxonomy (NCBI): domain Eukaryota; kingdom Metazoa; phylum Mollusca; class Gastropoda; order Littorinimorpha; family Littorinidae; genus Littorina; species Littorina saxatilis. The sequence continues at coordinate 6,771 of NW_027127047.1, read as the reverse complement.
ATCTACAGCAACCAGGAAGAGACTGACACCAGGGTGGTGCTGTACCTCCATCATGCCGCAGCGCTGGGATACAAGAACGCTGTGGTCAGAACCCCGGACACGGACATCTTTGTCATTCTTCTCTACCACGCTGAAGCCATCAAGTTGACTGTATACCTGGATACGGGATCAGGAAAACATCGGCAACTGATCAACCTCTCTGAGCTTGCAGAGTCCCTGGGGCATGACTACTGTGCCACTCTTCTTGGGTTCTATGTGTACAGCGGAGAGGACTGCACCAGTGCATTCAAAGGAAAGGGGAAGGTGGGGCCCCTTAAGAAACTGGAGAAGAACCCCAAGTTTCACACGGCATTCAGGCAGCTTGGTGACGACTGGGATGTCAAACTTCGGGTGGTGAAGCAGTTGGAAGAGTTTACGTGCCTGATGTACAATTACAGTCGTGATAAATCAGTTGATGTCGTTCGTGGAAAGCTACTCCGCAAGATGGTGGGAGACAACGAGAAACTCACGTCCAAGTGTAAGGTCGATCTAGCCCGCATGCCTCCCTGCCAATCTGCTCTGATGCCGCACATTCAGCGAGTAAACCACCGCGTTGCCCTGTACAAGCGTGCTCATGAAGGCATTCTGGAGAGGCCCAAACCCTACGACCAGGGGCAGGGATGGACGAAAAATGCAGACGGTGTCCTGGAACCCGTGTGGTGCCTCAAGCCCATCCTACCTGTGTCGCTGATCGATCTTCTGGCAGATGGTGGTTGTGGAGAAGAGGATGACGAGGAAGACGAGGAAGAAGATGAGGAGGTTGACTTTGACGCGTTTGCTGAAAGCGATGACGAGTTTTGAGTTATCATTACAGTCTGTGTCATTTGATGTCGTCTACTGCGGACTATCGCTAAAGTGAATATAATTATTTTCTACTTTGGCACCACAATGGGACTCACCATGTACAGTGTTTTGGGGACCCAAAGAGCGCGCTGGATATATTGTCCTGGAATATCATTACATTTTGTCAGTATCAATGTGTGTAACTTGCACAAAATCAAACGTTGTAACATTCAAACCAAGAGCTATCACGATTTTGATGTGTATACGGTGTAACAAGATATGCTTAACATGACAATGTGCGCCTTTTGTCTTCAAACACTAATATTCCATCCATTTTCAATCGTTTTGGCGCAGCATGAAATAATTCGGATGATTGACACGGGTTGCCGATTAATCGGTACGCTTTGTGAAATCCACAAAAACGGAAAATATTCAAGAACAATCAACAATTTTGTACAACAATGAGTGCAAATGTTGTTGCTATTATCCCGTTCAATCTTTTATATTCAATACTTGTCTTTAAATCTTTCATAGTTTAGGCTAGAAAAAAGACAATTTGTCATGTTTTGGGCGATTTTGTACCCACAAATCTGAAAATAGCCCATTAATTGCATGGTCATCAATATTTCAATATCAGTGTGAGATCAAAAGTTATTCACATTAGTGTTTACCATAGTTTTTGTTCAATGATAGTCTTTCTATCTTCAAATGTTGAGGCTCTTAGCCGCAAAAATTCGGACGAGTTACCTGGACTGCCGTTTAATTGGTATGCTTTGTGAAATCCACAAAAACGGAAAAGTATTAAAAAACAATCAACAATTTTGTACAACAATGAGAGCAAATGTTGTTGCCATTATCCATTGCTATCTTTTGTGTTCAATACTTGTCTTTAAATCTTTAATAGTTTAGGCTATAAAAAAGACAATTTGTCATGTTTTTCGCGATTTTT
>NW_027127046.1:10000-20758 GCF_037325665.1 Littorina saxatilis | reverse complement strand
GAGAGAGAGAGAGAGAGAGAGAGAGAGAGAGAGATTCAACTACAAAGCAAACAATTCAAACCTGAATTCAATCGGGAAGAATTTGAAGAAAAAAAAGTCGCGTAAGGCGAAATTACTACATTTAGTCAAGCTGTAGAACTCACAAAATGAAACTGAACGCACTGCATTTTTTCACAATGACCGTTTCTGCAAAACGGAGTGAAACTGACGAGCCTGTTCAGCGCGGTAGTGGTTTCGCTGTGCTGCATAGCACGCTTTTCTGTACCTCTCTTCGTTTTAACTTTCTGAGCGTGTTTTTAATCCAAACATATCATATCTATATGTTTTTGGAATCAGGAAGCGACAAGAAATAAGATGAAATTGTTTTAAAATCGATTTCTGAAATTTAATTGTGATCATAATTTTTATATTTTTAATTTTGAGAGCTTGTTTTTAATCCAAATATAACATATTTATATGTTTTTTGAATCAGGAAATGATGTAGAATAAGATGAACGTAAATGTGGATCGTTTTATATAAAAAAAATATTACAATTTTCAGATTTTTAATGACCAAAGTCATTCATTAATTTTTCAGCCACGAAGCTGAAATGCAATACCGAAGTCCGGCCTTTGTCGAAGATTGATTTACACAAATTTCAATTAAATTTGATTGAAAAAAAGGGTCTGACAGTGCCGCCTCAACTTTTACAAAAAGCCGGATATAACGTCATCAAAGGTATTACATTTTATCGAAAAAATGAAAAAAATATTCGGGGATATCATTCCCAGGAACTTTCATGTCAAATTTCATAAAGATCAGTCCAGTAGTTTGGTCTGAATCGCTCTACACACACACACACGCACAGACAGACACACACACACACACACACACATACACTACGACCCTCGTCTCGATTCCCCCTCTATGTTAAAACATTTAGTCAAAACTTGACTAAATGTAAAAAGCATACCACTCTTCAGCTTCTTATAAAGCAGTGCGTGCTTTGTTTCTTTATAATAGTAGCATATTAATCCTACAGTTCGCAAATGATACGTTACACTTATATTACGTGTCGCTTAATTTCAACACAATCGGTCACCAAAATATACAAACCAATATTAACTTCATGTATCAATGACATAACAATTTACCCAGCAACCAATATGTACCACCGATAAGTAAGCCGTGTTAACTTGATCATTCGGTGCAGAATTTCATTTGAACCCCGATACAATCACACACATAACCTTGGTATCTCAGTAGAGTATAATTTGTCACACGCATGAATGACGTTTGAACCTCCGCGTGAAGTAAATAGAACAGGTCTGTTTTAAGAATGGATGTCCTATTGTCGTCCTCGGTTCATTCATAATTATTTACCTCGATACATATTAATTCACGTATCTATCTGAAGTCTGCCTGCCACGTTTATCATCTTCTGGTTGACAACTATTTTGACCCACACACGTTGTGCCTTGTCATATCTTAGATCGCGTTGTCATGTTGTTGTATCAATGTGTGTTACCTTACATGGCCTTGGTGTTTATAGGCGCAATCCTTCCGGATTAAATTGCAATAAATAAGACCATTCTTTTGCTCTAACACATTTCCTTAAGCTAATATAAACTGAGCGCTTGACTAGTTTACACTCAAATGAATAGCGGCTATTTGGTGTAGTTGTCTCTGTCTCTGTCTGTCTCTGTCTGTCTGTCTGTCTGTCTGTCTGTCTGTCTCTCTCTCTCTCTCTCTCTCTCTCTCTCTCTCTCTCTCTCTCTCTATCTATCTATCTCTGTCTCCCTGCCTGTCTCTCTCTCTCTGTCTCTCTCTCTCTCTGTCTCTCTCTCTGTCTGTCTCTCTCTCTTTCTCTATATCTATGTCTCTGTCTCTCTCACTGTCTCACTCTCTCTCTCTCTCTCTATGTCTCTCTCTCTCTCTCTGTCGCACTCTCTCTCTCTCTCTCTCTCTCTCTCTCTCTCTCTCTCTCTCTCTCTCTCTCTCTCTCTCTCTCTCTCTCTTGCTCTAGCGCTTAAACAAACAAACGAACACACACACACAAACAACGAGCAAACAAACAAACAAACAAACAAACAAACAAACAAAACGAAAAACCAATAAAAACAAACAAAACACACATATTAACAAACACATAATTAAATAAACAATCGATAAAGCAGATCATATCTAAGCATGTTTACAATCCTTAACTTATTCAATGTCAATATTTACAAATGTCTTCGATCAATCCGCACCAAATAATTTACTCATCCAAGCGATTAACAAGTCATGGGCATGACAACAATATTAAACATGCCATGGTATTGCCATTAGCCGATTAGTCGATGTTAAAAAATATAAAAAAAATCTTGCACAACCGTTTGCATTAGTATCAGACGAACGCACACGAAAAGATAGGCAGTTACGGATGACGCAAGAACGCCAATTCAAATGTAAACCAATGATTAAACATTGCGCAACTGATTGTGCGCATTTTGTGCTATTGAAAATGTAAATCCATGTTACATGCATATCTACAGATAGTAATACAAACAGACAGACAGCGTCACAGAAACAGACAAACAGAGAGGCAGGGGGACAGAGAGAGGGACAGACAGACGGACAGACAGACGGACAGACAGACGGACAGACAGACGGACAGACAGACGGACAGACAGACAGACAGACAGACAGACAGACAGACAGACAGACAGACAGACAGACATACATACACAGACAAACACACAGAGAGACAGACGGACGGACAAACAGACAGACAGACAGACATACAGACAGACACACACACACACACACAGACACACACATACACACACACACAGACACACACACGCACACACACACACACCTACACACGCACGCACGCACGCACGCACACACATACACACACACACACACACACACACACACACACACACGCACACACACAGATTCAGTTCAAGACACAAACAATTCTTCGCCACTATAACGGCCTCCCCAGATCCCCACCCCCTCAGTCTCCCCAACCCCATCCACTGCCACCACCTGCAGCAAAACGCAACAAAACAACGTCACCCCACCATCTTTAAACACAAATACAAAGTGTAAGAAAAACCAAGGGGGTCTGAAAATGAAAGTAAGTTTAATATCAAGATGTAATAAACATAATATCTCACGACACACAATCATCATGGGTAGTGCATGAATGGGGGTCAGTTTAATATCAATATTTAATACACATAATATCTCACGACTCACGACACACAATCATCATGGGTAGTGCATGAATGGGGGTTAGTTTAATATCAATATTTAATACACATAATATCTCACGACTCACGACACACAACCATCATGGGTAGTGCATGAATGGGGGTTAGTTTAATATCAAGATTTAATAAACATAGTATCTCACGACACACAATCATCATGAGTAGTGCATGAATGGGGGTGGATGGCGGGCGTGGGGAGGGGGGCCTGGGGGGCGTGTTTACAGGTGTCTTGAATCGGGAGTAGAGGGGTAGAAGGGGGGAGGGGAGGTAAGGGGGGGGGGTTAAAAGGGAGGGATGGTTTCCCCACGTAACCACTGAAAAGGACGGCCTTGCTACTTCAGTATCAAATTACGGGCGTTCTTAAATGTACATTTTTGGGATTGCAAGTCTGTGCATAAATAGCACATAAAACCATCACTCTGAATAGGAGTTACAAAAGAGAAGTGTGTTACGGTTCTAAGTTCTAAATCCCAACGACGTTTTTTTGTAAAAGGAAACCATGCATTAAGATGTCAGCACTAATTGTTCTGCTGAAGGGCATTCTTCTACATCTACGTCTACATCTTGAGAAAAACAGGCATGGTTGTTATTTGCGGTCGAATGTTTCATATTCTGTCAAAGGAGAGAGCTATCAATTACAAGTCATGGCAAAAAAATAATAAAGCCAATGAAAAAAAAAGGTTTCTTGAAATAACGAAAATTACAGAAATAGAATACAAGTTACATAAACAGCAACAAACAAGCAAGCAAACATAATAATAATTAAGTAAACTGCATAGAAGGCAAGTTTTCGAAGCATTTTGTGTTTTTGTGTGTTTTTATTAGAGCACTCTCCGAAGGCCAGAAGACCTAGTGCGTCCGAACTTAAGATTACACAATTAACCATAACCTGTATACGTCACAAGTTATGAAAGCGAAATCATCAATTACACCGGTGAAGCGTACACAACCACTTGATTATTCAAAATGACATAACGTACAATGTGTGTCAGGTAAGATTGACTGATTTTAAACCAAAGACTTACGTCACCTTCAAAGTAAACCGACACGAAGACGCATTCCGCGCAATCCTAAGACTACGCTAAAAGGGGATTATGAATTAAAAAAAACACACGTGATAGATAACCACACATTGTGTACTTGCCGCTTTGGTGCGCGTAAAATGTACAGCGTTATACCCCCCCCCCCCCCCACACACACACACACACACACGCGCGCGCGCGCACGCACGCACGCACGCACGCACGCACACACACACACACACACACGAACACACACACACTCCCCCTCCACACACACACATACACACACGACCCCCCCCCACACACACACACATTCGTGTGGAGGTTATAGTTCGTACACTTATCCAGACGGATGCATGAGATATAATATGCGATCGTGTATACTGGACATGAGTTGCAGTCTGACCATGTGATTTAATCCTTACGTTGTCATGAAAGAACTGAACTCACACTTCTGGGTGTCTTCTTCATTCATCATTAATCAGCTACCAACTGCTCCCTCCTCCCTGATACGCTACATTAGAACACAATTATGTACAATACTACACACACACAAACAACCCAAGATAAATTATATAGCAGATTGCAGAGAACTAGATGAAAATGAACCCACCAAAAAAAAAAAAAAAGGAAAAACAAAACAAAACAAAAAGCTGAACAAACCCAAAACAATACAATACAATAAAATGCAGTATACTACAGAACATAAATTTGCATGAAATTTACCAAAGCAAAACAAAGCAAAACAAAACACAGCAAAACTAAAAATAAGATAGAATAGAATAAAACAAAAGAAAAAGAAGCCAAAACAAATGTCTTGAGCATGCGCGGCGGTCGAGTTACATTTAGTAGGAAACCCATCTTCTTCTTCTTCTTCGTTCGTGGGCTGAAACTCCCACGTACACTCGTGGGTTTTTTGCACGAGTGGAATTTTACGTGTATGACCGATTTTTACCCCGCCATTTAGGCAGCCATACGCCGTTTTCGGAGGAAGCATGCTGGGTATTTTCGTGTTTCTATAACCCACCGAACTCTGACATGGATTACAGGATCTTTTTCGTGCGCACTTGGTCTTGTGCTTGCGTGTACACACGGGGGTGTTCGGACACCGTGGAGAGTCTGCAATAAGAAATAAATCTCTCGCCGAACGTGGGGACGAACTCACGCTGACAGCGACCAACTGGATACAAATCCAGCGCGCTACCGACTGAGCTACATCCCCGCCCTAGGGAAACCCATCAATCTGATCTATAATTCAAACACACAGCAACAATACCTGGACGATCCACTATCTGACGAGTGCGCTTCCCTTTCTGCACTGGCTGAAAATAAACCAAACACAATTTAATTCGTATTTTCACTGCATACTTTTACGGGTGTTGTCTCACCCAGTTTGGCATGGCTGTTCTGCACCACTTCACACACAAAATAAAACAAGCTACAACAATAACAGATGCTCAGATCAGCTGAAAAACGGAAGAACGGAACGGTAGCACTGCATAACACATTCATAAAAAATCTATTCGTGTTTTTATTGTTCGTGTTGGGGCCCAAGGACTGTTATGCCGGGGTGGAAGTGGAGATAAGCGCCTACTTCCCAAGAAATGCTCCATATGGCTTCGTGTCTCCAAACACCTCTGACAGTCAAATCCAGCTCCTGGCCTTCACGTGGCGGGCCCTGTCTTCGACTAACAGGAGAAGGGATGCAGGCGGGTCCCTGGCGCCTTAAAACCAGCTGCTTCGGGCAGATGGGGCTCGTCAACCTTGGATGGTCGCTCATCTAGGAGAAGGACAACTCCGATTTCAAAACCCGCACTGCCTTGTGTGCGCCTTGGGAAAGGCAAAGGCTACGAGAAGGAAAACTTCGACAACAAACCCGGGTAGAGTGGACTCGACAGCCCAGCAAGGCAGCTACTCTTGGGGAGGAAGCAACCCTGAGTAAGAACCTCAACCACTGAAGACGGAAGACAGCAGCCAACTTGGCGTGGGGAGAAAATCGGCTGTCTACGCTTCCACGATAATAAAGAAAATCGAACGCAGAAGAAGAATTGTTCGTGTTTTGTTGAGTATATTTTGATTGTGTTCGTGCTCTTGTTCATCTCACCTGCAGTCTCCTGTTCCTAGTCTTACATTTATCAGGACTACATCCGTCGATGCAGATTCTTGAAATCAGTCATGCATGGATTAGTATTTATAGGTATTTATAGGGCGCAAATCCTAAAATAGTTTTATGCGCCTCACAATCTTAAATATAATACTCTTAATGACAGCAACAATCATTGACCAAACCTCCTTTGCGTGGGCTCTCGTACACTTACACTCTACTGCACAGCAGCAACACACACACTCTCTCTCTCTCTCTCTCTCTCTCTCTCTCTCTCTCTCTCTCTCTCTCTCTCTCTCTCTCTCTCTCTCTCTCTCTCTCTCTCTCTCCCTCTCTCTCTCTCCCTCTCTCTCTCTCTCCCTCTCTCTCTCTCTCTCTCTCTCTCTCTCTCTCGCTCTCTCTCTCGCTCTCTCTCTCTCTCACTCTCTCTCTCTCTATCTCTCGCTCTCTCTGTCTCTTTCTCTCTCTCTCTCTCTCTCTCTCTCTCTCTCACCAGCACGGTTGGCCTAGTGGTAAGGCGTCCGCCCCGTGATCGGGAGGTCGTGGGTTCGAACCCCGGCCGGGTCATACCTAAGACTTTAAAATTGGCAATCTAGTGGCTGCTCCGCCTGGCGACTGGCATTATGGGGTTATAATGATAATAAGAAGAACATTTATATAGCGCTAAATCAAAAACTTTCGTTAAAAAGGCTTGCTCTAAGCGCTAAGGGTTAGTGCTAGGACTGGTTGGTCCGGTGTCAAAATAATGTGACTGGGTGAGACATGAAGCCTGTGCTGCGACTTCTGTCTTGTGTGTGGCGCACGTTATATGTCAAAGCAGCACCGCCCTGATATGGCCCTTCATGGTCGGCTGGGCGTTAAACAAACAAACAAACAAAAATCTCTCTCTCTCCCCCTCTCTCTCTCTCTCTCTCTCTCTCTCTCTCTCTCTCTCTCTCTCTCTCTCTCTCTCTCTCTCTCTCTCTCTCTCTCTCTCTCTCTCTCTCTCTAGTCCTAACATTGTCCGTGAGTATGACTCATTATTCATTATGTTCAAAAATACCTTCTGTTTAGTCATGCTATCGACTGCACGATACTTCTCCATTGATAGAATGAATATTTAAAAGCGACTGGATTGGGTTTGACGCTTAGAAATTCAAATAGGCATTCCATCAATATTTTAAGTCATGACGACAATCATAAGGCTGGTAACGATGACGACGACAACGATGATGATATAAGGGGGAAAAGGAAGAGGAGAAAGAAGTTGGCAGTGTGGACAATGACGACGACTACGACGACGAAGATAATAATAATGCGAATGAGGAGGAGGAGGAGAAGGAGGAGGCATGGGGAGGAGGGAGTATGCGTCAATGACGACGACGACGACAACAACGATGATACTGCGAATGAGGAGGAGGAGGAGGAGGAGGAGGAGGAGGAGGAGGAGGAGGAGGAGGAGGAGGAGGAGGAGGAGGAGGAGGAGGAGGGAGTATGTGTGAATGACGACGACGACGATGATAATGGGAATGAGGAGGAGGATGAGCAGGAGGGGGAGGATGAGAAGGAGAGCGAGAGTATGTTGCAACGACTATGACAACGACGATGTGGAATTACAAGAAGTGGAGGAAGAAGAGTAGACGGAACATAAAATGCACGACGATGGTGACGATTATGATGATTACGTTTGCTGATTGGGACCATTCGGTGAAGATGATCGCTTACACAAGAATTAAGGAATGTGCCTTAAATCTGTCATTTTAAGGACGAATTTCATTTGTCACGGACGCTGAACGCGAGCAAAGGTTTCCAGCAGATATACAAATATTACATCTGACGTTTTGCTAACAACGCCCGCATTTGTAATCGCTATGCCTGATCCCACATTTGAATATGCACGATCGTTATCTTTTTGACTGTTACGTACCCTCTTAGCACTGGTACAATCCTGTAAACAAAGTGTACATGAGCTGAATAATTACATGTCAATTTGTGCCTCTGGCCGTACAGGATTTCCAAAAGAAGATGATTATGTGCGCATTCAGGCGCGAAAATCCGGAGCACCGTCTGTTATCAAGGTTGACATATCGCATAAAACATGAAGGCTATATCTAGGTCTTTCTAACCATTCATGTAACGCGATTCCGTAAGTGCAGTGAGGTAGATAGATGCTCGTGTGACGCAAATCATTGCGGATTACTCAGTCATCGTACATGCTGTCAATTGTATGTGATTATGGAGATAATGATGTTGTTCTTCAACAGGGCATGTTTGAAATATTCGCATGGACTTGAGGTGCGCATGTAAGTCGGTTCATAAGGAAAGAAAGAAGGAAGGAATGAGGAAAGGAAGGAAGGAAGGAAAGGGTATGAATGGGATTGTGAATGCAATTGAGAAAAAGAAAAACGAAAAAAAGCATGCACGAAAACAATAAATACACATGTATGAGCATCCCTGATATTGAACGTACATTTAGCTAGGCTACAATGAAAGGTAAGCAGCATTGATTCTAGAACTCCCATTCTATTCTGTTGTATATACATATGCCAATCTCTCTCTCTCTCTCTCTCTCTCTCTCTCTCTCTCTCTCTCTCTCTCTCTCGCTCTCTCTCTCTGTCTGTCTCTCTCTCTCTGTCTGTCTCTCTCTCTCTCTCTCTCTCTCTCGCTCTTTCCTTCCCTCCCTCCCTCCCCCCCTTCCTCCCTCCCTCCCTCCCTCTCTCTCTCTCTCCTTTTCTCTTTCTCTCCCACTCACTCTCTCTCTCTCTCTCTCTCTCTCTCCATTCACACACACTCTCTCTCTCTCTCTCTGTCTGTCTGTCTCTCTCTCTCTCTCGCTCTTTCCTTCCCTCCCTCCCTCCCCCCTTCCTCCCTCCCTCCCTCCCTCTCTCTCTCTCTCTCTCCTTTTCTCTTTCTCTCCCACTCACTCTCTCTCTCTCTCCCTCCATTCACACACACTCTCTCTCTCTCTCTCTCTCTCTCTCTCTCTCTCTGTCTGTCTGTCTCTCTATCTCTCTCTCTCTGTCTCTCTCTCTCTCTCTTTCCCTCCCACTCTCTCCCGCTCTCTTTATCCTTCCCTCTCTCTCTCTCTATCCATACACGCACACACACACACACACTCTCTCTCTCTCTCTTTCTCTCTCTCTCTCTCTCTCTCTCTCTCTCTCTCTCTCTCTCTCTGTCTCTCTATCTCTCTCTGTCTGTCTCTCTATCTCTCTCTCTGTCTCTCTCTCTCTCGCTCTTTCCCTCCCACTCTCTCCCGCTCTCTTTATCCCTCCCTCCTTCCCTCCCTCCCTCCCCGCCCCCCTCCCTCCCTCCCTCCCTCCCTCTCTCTCTCTCTCTCTCTCTGATTTTCTCTTTCTCTCCATCTCTCTCTCTCCCACTCACACTCTCTCTCCCTCTCTCTATATCCAACATACACACACTCTCTCTCTCTCTCTCTCTCTCTCTCTCTCTCTCTCTCTCTCTCTCTCTCTCTCTCTCTCTCTCTCTCTCTTTCTCCCCCCCCCTGCCCCCCTCATCCGACTACAAACTGCAAAAGTCAGTCCTGCATCCTTTCTTTTGCCTTATCAAAAGCCTTCAAACCGCCACCCGTCTCCCTCACAGCCCCTCTCTGCATTTCCCCCCACCTCTCTAACCACTTTAGTTTAATACAACCTCTCTCCAAATTCCTCTCTTCGTCCCCAACACGCCCACTCCACCCTTCCCCTACTCCTCCTTTGTCCAGCCTCCCGTTTTCGTTTAGTCCCACCCCCCTAACTCTTTCAACACGTCCACCCTATGACATGACTATACACTCAGAACGCATGCGCCAAAGCATATAAATAGCCTGCTGACAACCAAAATTGGGACATTTTGAAAAAAATATTGTATTTTGAAAAAAATATTGTAAAAAAACTAGTACATGTGGGGATTTACTTTTTGCACACAATTAAAGAAAGATTTTTCATTGTTTCAGAAATGTACTTTGTATTTGTCAAAAGGCTTGTTGTGTTTGTGTGGTATGCTATTGAAAATGTCAATAAATAGCCTGCTGACAACCAAAATTTGAAAATTTTGAAAAAAATATTGTATTTTGAAAAAAATATTGTAAAAAAACTAGTACATGTGGAGACTTACTTTTTGCACACAATTAAAGAAAGATCTTTCATTGTTTCAGAAATGTACTTTGTATTTGTCAAAAGGCTTGTTGTGTTTGTGTGGTATGCTATTGAAAATGTCAACAATTTAAATAAAAAAAAGTCCAGAGGCACCACATAAATACTACAGACATGTTTGAAAATATGCACAAAATGTTGTTAGTGAATACTCAAAAAAGAATTTACTAACCTGAATGATACAATGAGATGACTGGGTGATGACTATGATGAATATATCCATGTAGAAGAAAAGAAACACTTGCTGTCACAG
>NW_027127046.1:0-7500 GCF_037325665.1 Littorina saxatilis | reverse complement strand
AAAACGAAGCGAGGTACAGAAAAGCGTGCTATGCAGCACAGCGCAACCACTACCGCGCTAAACAGGCTCGTCAATTTCACTGCCTGTTGTACGAGCGGCGGACTACGGTCATTGTGGAAAAAATGCAGTGCGTTCAGTTTCATTCTGTGAGTTCCACAGCTTGACTAAATGTAGTAATTTCGCCTTACGCAACTTGTTTGGGCATCCTGTGACAAGAGATCGTTTCCGCCCATGAAGATGAAAGAAGTGTTTTTCTTTTGTTCTTCTGTCTTTAGTTTTCTTCATCCGGTTTTTTTTTCTGTTAAAAGAAACTGTCTCCGTGTAGGAGAAGACGTGTTTGTTTGTTTTTTGTATTTAAAATACAAGGACGACCAGCGACCAGACAGCGCGTAGGTGAGGACTGTCTGCAGCCAGACATGTAAGTGCTCGTCCATTTTGTCGGACGACTAATACTTCTTAATCTAATGCTCTTTCAACGTCTGTTTTGTGTGTGTGTGTGTGTGTGTGTGTGTGTGTGTGTGTGTGTGTGTATGTGTGTTTTTTTGTTTTTTTAACCGTTTCGACTAAAACTCATAACTGGACATTTTACAAATTATGCACATTATTTCACGATTTTGTGTGTGAGGGTAGTCTTTTGTATGAAGAAGAAACCGTTTCCGCTCATAAAAATAAAAGAAGTTTATTGACTTATTTATTTATTTTATGTTCTATTTTTCTATTTATTTATTGAATTTGTTTTGGATTTTTTTATTTTTGAGGTGTCGTTTTTCATGTAGAAGAAACGGGTTCAGCCTATGAAGATGTAAGAAGATATGTTTTTTCCTATTTTCCCCCAAGGACAAGCAGAGAAGGAGTGGGTCCGGATTGTCCGGAGCCAGACATCTTCGGGCGTGTTCTGGGTTTCGATCATTGACAGTGAGTAAGATAGCTTCGCTGAAGTGGTGTGTCAGAGCGAATCGGTGCAAGTTGTTGAGACGTTCATGTCTCGATATTGGGGTTTTATTTAAGCAATACAAATAAATAAGTAAATGCTCGCCTATTTTGACAGACGACTGACTAATGCTACTTAATCTGAAGCTGCTTCCACGTCTGCTTTTACTTTCTTTTTTTCTTTTTGTTCTTCTTCTTATCATTTTGTAACCGTTTAGACGAAAACGCATAACTGAATATTAAAAAAAATCAAGATGTGAAGATCATTTTAGCGCTTATATCATCCTCCATTAATTTTTGATGTAGATGAAACCGTTTCCGCCCATTGAGATGAACAACGTTTTTTTTGTTTTTATAAAATGTTTTTTGTATTTGATTTTTGTAGGGGGGTTGTCTTTATTATGAGGAAGAGACTGTTTCCGTCGATGAATATGAAATAACTTTTTGTGTGTTTCTTTCCAGTTTTTCCCCTCAAGGGCAATAAACAGACAAGGCGTGGGTGAGGAATGTTTAGAGCCAGGCATCTTGGAGCATGTTCTGGGTTACATCGCAGACCGAGGGGATGGATGAATGGGTCACACTGCAATCGTGCGTCACGGCCAATCAGTGTAGGTTGTTAACAGGGGAGCATTTCGTTACTCCCCCGTATCGTTACTCCCCCGGCTCGTTACTCCCCCGTATCGTTACTCCCCCGGCTCGTTACTCCCCCGTGCCTTTTTATTACACTTAAGTAATGCAGTTATTACTTAATTGAATTTTCAAGAGAGAGAGAGAGAGAGAGAGAGAGAGAGAGAGAGAGAGAGAGAGAGAGAGAGAGAGAGAGAGAGAGAGAGAGAGAGAGAGAGAGAGAGAGAGAGCATGTTTAAAGAACTTACAACTGTCAGATCTGCCTGTACATTCGTGTACAGTACATCTTTGAAGAAAAAAAGTATATATTTTAAGCAGATGAGACACGGGGGAGTAACGAGATGCTCAGCTCGTTACTCCCCCGTATCGCTACTCCCCCGGCTCGATACTCCCCTGGCTCGTTATTCCCCCGGCTCGTTACTCCCCCGTATCGCTACTCCCCCGGCTCGTTACTCCCCCGGCTTGTTACTCCCCCGTATCGCTACTCCCCCGGCTCGTTACTCCCCCGTACACAGAACATGACTGGATAACCCTGTGATAGTAAGTTAGCATGAAATATTGTTTTTCCGGAGAAATTGTCTGGATAAACAAACAAAGAAACAAACAAAACAGCTGGACAGGGGGGGGGGGGGGAGGGGGGGGGACAATATTTTATGCCAACTTACTATCACAGGGTTATCCAGTCATTTTCTGTGTACGGGGGAGTAACGAGCCGGGGGAGTAGCGATACGGGGGAGTAACGATATGGGGGAGTAACGAGCCGGGGGAATAGCGAGCCGTGGGAGTAGCGATACGGGGGAGTAACGAGCTGATCCCGTTAAGAGGGGGGGGGGGGGAGAGAGAGATAGAGAGAGAGAGAGAGAGAGAGGGAGGGGGGAGATAGAGATGGGGGAGAGAGAGACAGAGAGAAAGACAGAAACAGAGAACGAGAAAGAGAAAGAGAGAGCGACAGAAACAGAGCCATAGACAAATAGACAGACAGACAGGCAGACAGACAGGCAGACAGACAACAGAGAGAGAGAGAGAGAGAGAGAGAGAGAGAGAGAGAGAGAGAAAGAGAGAGACAGAGAGACAGACAGAGACAGACAGAGACAGACAGACATGCAGACAGACAGACAGACACAATCACACGGAGACTGAGAGAGACAGAAACAGAGCCAATGACAAATAGAAAGAGAGACGGACAGACAGACAGACAGACAGACGCTTCGTTAGATATAGACACAAGGAGCAACAAAAGAGAGAGCAAGCAGACAGAGAGACAAACATGCAGACACCCATACATAGACAAAGACAGAAAGACAGAAAGACAGAGAGACAGGGAGAGAGAGACAAAGCTTTAGAAAGAGATCAAAATACAAGGACCACAGCAAGAAAGAGAGACCAAAAACAGAGACAGGGATGCGGAGAAACAGAGGTGAACAATCCTTCTCGCTTATGAGTTATGGGCTCTGACAAATTGAGAAATCAGGCAATCAGGAACGGAGAAACAAGAAACTCTGCAATGCTTGATCATATTGTATCCCCCCTGCTAAAATATGCAACCCTTCTCCTCCGGTGCCAAAACCAGAGTGTTTTTCCTGGAAGAATTATTGGTTATGACATGCCACTTTTATGGACACTCTCCATCTTGCTGTTTTTCATTCTCTCTGTTTCGCACTCAATCTCTCTCTCTCTCTCTCTCTCTCTCTCTCTCTCTCTCTCTCTCTCTCTCTCTCTCTCTCTCTCTCTCTCTCTCTCTCTCTCCGAGTCTCTCTCTCTGTCTCTCTCTCTCCTCTCTCTCTCTCTCTCTCCTCTCTCTCTCTCTCTCGCTCTCTCTCTCTCTCTCACTCGCCCCCCCCCCCCATTAACGCTCCCCCCTCTCTCTCTCTCTCTCTCTCTCTCTCTCTCTCTCACTGTCGGCACACTCTCTCTCTCTCCTTTTGTTCTTTAAGTCCAGCAGGATCAAAGTCCCAGCAGATTGTCTGACTGTCATTGCTTAAACCGGATGTAGGGTAGACAAACTCATCACCCTTTAAAACAAAAATTAAACGTTTTTGGGTGCTTGGGGCTGTCTCCAGCCCACACGCAAGTTTTTGTATTTTTTTCTTTTCTTGTTCTGTTCTTTTTATTGCCCTTGGGGACGAGGGCGGGAAGGGGAGTGGGGGGGGGGGGGGGGGGGGGGGGGGGCGTGGGCGGAAAGTGGGATTAAAATGTATTTCCGTTGTCGTCTGATCTAAATTTGATAGATGGGTCGTTTTGTGTGAGGCATTTCAATGTCACATGTGTTACGTCAATGAATTGTTCTGCTTTTAGCTTGCTCACTGGTTACATGTGAATCATAAGTCATTTCATCATCATTTATGCCTTTGACCCCGACCGGGGCATAGGCCGCCAACAAGAGCTAACAAAATAAAAGATAGAAAGCTTACAAGACTAGCAAACAATTGTACAAAGAAACAAGCAAGGCAAGACAAGGCAAGGCGAGGGAAGGCAATGCGAGGGAAGCCAAGGCGAGGGAAGGCAAGGCAAGACAAGGCAAGGCGAGGGAAGGCAAGGCAAGACAAGGCAAGGCGAGGGAAGCCAAGGCGAGGGAAGGCAAGGCAAGACAAGGCAAGGCGAGGGAAGGCAAGGCAAGACAAGGCAAGGCGAGGGAAGGCAAATGTATTCAACAAACCCCATGGGGGTACATGAACAAACAAAAATACAACAACAAGAAGGAAATGCAGGCTATGTATATATATAATATCATACTCATTCCGTTGAAGATTGTTTTTTTAAAATATGGATTTCATGTCTCAAAAAAGGAACAACCAACCAACCAACCAACCAACCAGTTAAACCCACACGCCTCTTGGAAGCCATGCTTCTTTCTCCATTATTATGACGTCAACCTTTCACTTTTTTTTCAAATGTAGTTTTTTTTCCGGTGGTTGTGCGCATGCGTTTTTGTTATGACCGGAAGACGCGGCTTTGGAGCTCTTTCCGCGCATGATGGCCAAAAACGGGTCACGCAAGGCCGTTCTTTTTAATTCATTTTGCAATTTGTCGAGTTCGTTGATGTGTCACAGCTGAGGAGGAAGCTCTTGCAGAAAAGAAAACACCATACTACAAGGTCGACGTCCTAAAACTATTGGCATGTCATTGTGTTAGAGACGCTTAAAGTGCGAGGCTATGAGTGATTCGAGAGCGTCTTTCTTGTTTTCTTGTTAGAAATTTGTGAGTTTAGTTCGTGACGTTTACTCAATATTTGTTGTGTATTCTTTCTCTTCCCTTTTCTTTGTTATCCTATTCCTCCTTTTTCTTCTCATCTTCTTTTCCTCCCGTTCCTCCTCGACCTCCTCCACGAATAACTATTCTTCCTCCCTGATTCGTCCTACTCTTCCTCCTCTTCCTCTTCTTCCTCCTCCTCTTTCTCTTCTTCGTCATATTCATCTTCTTCCTCCTCCTCCTCCTCTTATTTGTTTTTCTTCCTCCTCCTCCTCCTCTTCTTCTTCCTCTTCCTCCTCCTCCTCCTCCTCCTCTTCCTCTTCCTCCTCCTCCTCCTCTTTATTTTCATCAAGAGCCTTCTCAAGTTCTTCTTCAGTATTTAACCTTCAAAACATATCTTTCTTGTAACTTGGTGGTAAAACATGTACATTTTCTTTTCGCTGCGATACTTGTTTATCTCAGCTTCTAATTCTTGTTGTTGTTTGTTTTCAAGGCAGATTGTTCGTTCAAGGACACATTCGTAGATTCGTTTTCGTTCAGATATTACATCACAAAAAGACACGGAAGAGAGTTTGGAAGAAACAGGATGACAGTCTGAATGATTAACAATAGATAACCTATATCTTCACCGGTGCAAGCATCTTTAAATGCTGTTTCAATAAAAAAAAAACCCAAGAAAGGTAGGTTGTTGGAACGTTTGTTATTGACAAAACAATACATGTAAACTGTTCTTTTCATTTATTTATTGATTTAATTGCTGTGTTTTCTTTTTGTCCTTTTGCACCGTAAAGCTGGGACAGTTCTATATTGACCTGTATGCACTGTCAAGAACAGCGAGTAACAATTATGATGTCTGAAACACGTACTACACATGCCAAGCTTCTTCTTCTTCTTCTGCGTTCGTGGGCTGAAACTCCCACGTACACTCGTGCTTTTGCACGAGTGGAATTTTACGTGTATGACCGTTTTTACCCCGCCATTTAGGCAGCCATACGCCGCTTTCGGAGGAAGCATGCTGGGTATTTTCGTGTTTCTATAACCCACCGAACTCTGACATGGATTACAGGATCTTTTCCGTGCGCACTTGGTCTTGTGCTTGCGTGTACACACGAAGGGGGATAAGCCACTAGCAGGTCTGCACATAAGTTGACCTGGGAGATCGGAAAAATCTCCACACTTAACCCACCAGGCGGCCGCGGCCAGGATTCGAACCCTCGACCTTCCGATTAAGAGGCCGACGTCATACCACCCCACCACAGCGCCCGTCGTCACATGCCAAGCAAGTTGATGCTAAACAGATGACACATGAAGGTTTGGGGGTGGGGAGTGGTGGTGGAGGGAGGGGGGTGGGGGGTAGGGCAGTTCAGTATTGACCTGAATGCATTGTCAAGAACAGCGAGTAATAATTATGTGATGTCTGAAACAGGTACTACACATGCCAAGCAAAGGATGGTACAATTATGTCATTTGAAGGTTTGGGTGTGTGGAATGGACAGGGGGAGGGGGGGTGGGGGGGGGAATGGGTAGGTAGTGCAGATACACACACACACACACACACACATAATCTGCAAACAGGGGTTTTTTTCTTTTGATTTTCAAAACAGATTTTTCGTTAAAGTACAAAAGTAGTACGTATTTCTTTTTTTAACAAGTTATAGCTAAAATAAGTAGACGGAAAAGGGTGCCAGTCTGAATGACTGATACTAGGTATTACTGGTACATGCATCATCACAGGATGTTTTTTCTTCTCAATATGTCTTTGAGCACCGGAAGTTTAGAGCAGTTCTGTACTGACCTAAATGCACTGTCCGGGCCTGCGAGTCACGTGGTGTCTGAAACCATACACATGCCAAGCAAGTTGTTGCTCAAAGGATATAACATAGGAAGGGGTGGGGGAGAGGGAGGGGGATGGGCATTACGGCAGATGTTGCAAACAAAACATTTTTTGCTGGCGCAAATGTATTTTCATCTTGATATTCAATTGTGATTGTAACGTAAATGTGTCAGTAACAACGTTCCAACAACTTACCTTTCTTGTTTTTTGATTCTGATTTTTGGAACGTTGGCAGTCTCTTTGTTTTTGGATTTTTTTTCCCTTGATATTCAACAATGTTTTTTTGGTGCGAAAGTGTTTTGCGAAAGTGTTTTGCAACTAGCTTCATGCTAAAATAGGTTGACAGAAAAAGGTGACAATCTGAATGACTCTTATTGAAAATAATAATGTCCTCAAGAAACGGAAGGTTAGGACAGTTCTGTACTGACCTAAATGCACTGTCTGGGAAAAAAGAGTAATCTGATGTGTGCAGTTATACATCTGCCAAGCAAGTTGATGCTAAAAGGATGACACAGAAAGATGTGGGGTGGAAGAGTAGCTGGTGTAGATAACATATATGTTTTTTGCTGGTGCAATGGTTTGTGTGTGTTCTTTTGTTCTGTTGATATTCAAAACAGTTTTTTCGTTTAAGCACAGAAGTGATGCATTCTGTTTTCAACTAGCTATTGCTAAAATAGGTCGACGGAAAAAGATGCCGGTCTGAATGATTAATAATAGATGTAATCAAAGGTGTCATCCTATGCCGTGTTTTCTTCGATATGTCCTGGAGCACCGGAAGGTTTGGGCACTTCTGTTCTGACCTGAATGCACTGTGTGGGTCTGAAGAACGAGAATGAGAGAGAGAGAGAGAGAGAGAGAGAGAGAGAGAGACAGAGACAGAGAGACAGAGAGAAAGAGAGACAGAGAGACAGAGAGAGAGA